>NC_081384.1:2996913-3265788 GCF_030684315.1 Stegostoma tigrinum | reverse complement strand
TGGGAATACTCAAGAAACCAAATTAGCATAGAAGAGGTAAAAACAAAGTTGCTAGAAAATCTCAGCAGGTATGGGAGCATCTATGAAGGAAAAAAAAACAGAGCTAACGTTTTGGGTCTGGTGATCCTTCCTCAGAACAGCAGTCTCTCCAGAAAGAGGGCCTTCAGGTTCAGTATTAGAATCACCACCATCTCAAGGAGAAAGAAGATTAAGCAGCATTCAGACATTTGTGCTTCAGAGGAAAGGTCATCAGACCCGAAACGTTAACTGTTTTTTCCTTCACAGATGCTGCCAGAACTGCCGAGATTTTCCAGCAATTTTGTTTATGTTCCTGATATACAGCATCCACAGTTCTTTCTAGATCCTTTCTATGCTAAATAAAGACAGAGTTGAAGCATCAAAAGAAATTTGTGATGGGGGAGTAAGGCTATAGGAACATGAAAACAAAAAAGAAAATGCTCAAATCTTGACAATGTTTGATCAGGAATCAACTTAGATCCAAATTGCATGAGATGAATTTTAAGACTAGGACACAGGTAACAGCTTTGAATGGGCTCAGATTTGCAGACACACAAATCGAAAGGAGATAAGTTAACTGGAAACGTTGATGCCTTAAAAAGGTCCAACAAGACAACGCAGACACTAAGGCCAAGTATACATTTGATACCAGGGTTTATGTTTTAAAAAACTCAAACTCAATACTTTATATTGCTGCAAATCACTCTAAACCATCTTATCAGCAAAGCTGCTTCCATTGTCTTGTGTCCCTTATGCAGGTCAACAAAAAAAAAGCTCCATTACTGCTGTTGTTCAAGACTGAAGCGTGAAAGACATAGGAGATTCCCAGATTCTTGCCTCAAAAAAAAGGAAAACCGAATCCACGCAGTTGAAAGGGAGAACTGCCTATTCATTATTAACCTATTCAGTGTCTACATTCTGAACAAAGGATGAAAGGATACTGACCGCCTAGCCCATTGGATCACAAAGCCAAAAGGTGATCAGTTATACTAGAAATATACTATTGGAGGAATACTGAGGAATACAGTGATTCTAAATCTTGCAACTTCTCTCTGGCCTGCATGGATGGAACTTTAGAAAATCATACAATGGCTGTAAAGTCCTTTGGCATTTTTAAAGCACCTTTCCAATCAATCTTTAATAACCAACTCCACTAGTTTTGGACCTACTGGCTGCTCACTGTACAAGTCCAGTTAGGGACAAAATTAAAGGCCGGGGTTGGTCAGTGTGCAAAAGATGTTGGTATAAAGAAAATTCCAGCTTTTTGCATAATTGCTCAAAATGCAATTTTTTGGGGGGGGGAACTATACCTCGTGAGTAATCATGAACTCCTTCCTAAATCTTAACATTGTGGAAGTTTTTCTTTTCACAAACAAACATTGTTCCCAGAAAACTGAGCATATCTGCCAGCCCCAGGATCCAGTGAGGCATTAACACTACCGGTGGTCCCAATAATCAGGTTTAAGACTTGGAACTTCTCAGGTGAAGAAGAGTCACTATGCAACTTACCCCACTACCAAAATAGAAGGAATTTTAAATCCTACACAAAATAAGCAGATTGTTTATAAGGGGTAACTGATTAAAAACAGCATGTGTAGCAAAGGTTATATTTGCTAGTAAATTCCACTGGTTTAGCTCCCAGCATATCTGTCCTGTGTGCAGTTACTTTGTAGTCACAAACAGTAATGACGGAGCTCATTGCTTATCAAGAACACGTCTGCACGGGACACAAGTCACAATAAGATGCAAGACTGGACTCTGACTTGACTACAATACACAGAAGTGTTGACATGTAACTACAAATGGCTACATGTAGTAGATAAGAATAGTCGCTAAGTATAGAAATCCTCTGGAAATGATGCCGACAGAAATAGGCCTGCTCCAGATGGAGTTATTGACATGCTTGGGTGAACTTCCATCACTCGATATTGGAACAAACAGTTATTTTTAATCAGTCCAGGAACAAAATGTTGTTGATGATGTGCAGTATTCCTTTCTGAAAAGCACATGACTGACAGCTGCTTGACCTCCACTGTTTCAAAACAGATAAACATTTGGGAGGTGTGGGGAGAGAAAGGATGACCAGCCCTGCTCAAGTCACTATAGAAACTAAAAGCAACGAGCTCATTCGTAGGATTTGCACTCAGCTCATACCAGGAAACTGAAACAAATCTTTCCAATCACACTCAACCTCAGTATGAAACCAACAACTTGGAGAAAAGTCTCAAAGACACCGTATGTACTGAGATCCAAGACGACATTACTCTGGATATTAACATGGCACATTTTTTGAGATTGGGGAACTGAGTTCTCCTCAGTGTCATGGCCAATCTTTATCCGTTAGCCATCACTTTAAAAGCCTGTATGATCTGGTCAGATGGCAGTTGGCTGTTTGCTGTATCTTGCTGTGCATGAGCTGGAAGCCATGTTTCCCACCTTAACATTTCAAATGAAGTAGTATTGACTACCTTATCAAAGGCACTACAGGAATGCATTTTCTTAATTAATGCACAAAGGCACATAGCATGAAATTGAGAGAACAGCAGAGCGAGCTCAATGGCTACATCCTACAGCAGAAATCAAATGCAGGGATTCTAAGATAATAAAATGTGAGGCTGGATGAACACAGCAGGCCCAGCAGCATCTCAGGAGCATAAAAGCTGACGTTTCGGGCCTAGACCCTTCATCAGAGAGGGGGGGGATGGGGTGAGGGTTCTGGAATAAATAGGGAGAGAGGGGGAGACGGACCGAAGATGGAGAGAAAAGAAGATAGGTGGAGAGGAGAGTATAGGTGGGGAGGTAGGGAGGGGATAGGTCAGTCCAGTGAAGACGGACAGGTCAAGGAAGTGGGATGAGGTTGGTAGGTAGGAGATGGAGGTGCGGCTTGGGGTGGGAGGAAGGGATGGGTGAGAGGAAGAACAGGTTAGGGAGGCAGAGACAGGTTGGACTGGTTTTGGGATGCAGTGGGTGGAGGGGAAGAGCTGGGTTGGTTGTGTGGTGCAGTGGGGGGAGGGGACGAACTGGGCTGGTTTTGGGATGCAGTGGGGAAAGTGGAGATTTTGAAGCTGGTGAAGTCCACATTGATACCATTGGGCTGCAGGGTTCCCAAGCAGAATATGAGTTGCTGTTCCTGCAGCCTTCGGGTGGCATCGTTGTGGCACTGCAGGAGGCCCATGATGGACATGTCATCTAAAGAATGGGAGGGGGAGTGGAAATGGTTTGCGACTGGGAGGTGCAGTTGTTTATTGCGAACCGAGCGGAGGTGTTCTGCAAAGCGGTCCCCAAGCCTCCGCTTGGTTTCCCCAATGTAGAGGTCTAGCTGGTTTGGCTTTCTCCAATCCAAGCTCAATACAACCAAGGTTTACATCGCTCTACGTGGATCAGGAATGCAATCTGACCCTACCTGCTCTGTGACTTACTGGATAAGCTTTGCGACTTCAAGGTTTATGAACATGTCAAAAAGATTTTAATATACACTTTTAGTAAAACAAATTCCCAACTGCAGTAGAAACACTACATAGTATACTGCCAACGTGGCCCAGCTGAGCACAATACTCCACCCTAGTCACCAAAACTCATTGATCTCAGCTCAATGTCAGGAACACCATCAAATACTAAGCTGATGACTGTCCCACTCTCTCACAATCATGCTTACTTTGTATCCAGTGGTAGGGATGCCATGGGAGGAGATGGGGAAACATTTCCAAATTTTTACAAAGGTTATGGACAAAACAATTAAAGATAAATAGAAATTCTCAAATACCAAATTCAGCTAAAATGAGGAAACAAGGAAGCAAAGGGACAAAACCCCTGGACTGGATCATTTCCAACCGAACTTTTAAAAGGAAGCCATTAGGACACTGAAGATGGTCTACAACTAAACATTTTCCAAACAGAAACAGAAATTACTGGAAAAGCTCAGCAGGTTTGGCAGAACTGAGGAAGCATTTGACCTGAAGAAACGTGAATTCTGATTTCTCTCCACTGATGCGGCCAGACCTGATGAGCTTTTCCAGCAATTGTTTTTTTTGATTTACAGCATCCGCAATTATTTTGATTTTTATTTAACATTTTTCAAGACACTCTACATTTGGGAAGTGTTCCATTAGATTGAAAATCTGTTTGCTACTCCACTTAAAAATAGCAACGGAAATTATAGACAGGTTGCCTAACATCTATTGTCCTGAAATTACTAGAGTTTATAATTAAGGATAGCGTACTTGAACACCTTAAAATGTTAGCAAATGGAGTGAGTCAGCGCGGATTAGAAGAATAGATCATGCCTAATGAATCTGATGCCATTTTATATAGATGCCAAAAATCAAAGGAAATAGAAATGGAACTTTCATGGTTAAAGTCCTGGAACATCTGGAACACTAATGAGCTCTGAGCACCTCATCTTAGAAAAGATATATATTTGCTTGGAGAGAATAATTTGTAGATTTCCCAAAATGATACCTAACCTTCAAGGGTGGTATTAAATCCCTCAGGCCTGATGCAACTTTCAGTGAGGTCATGGCTGACCTGTGACTTGATACTCTTATTTTTCAATGTCCTCTTTTGAATTTACAGAAACCTATTAAAGTTACAATTTGCAGATTTTCTGAAATCATTTGTTTCCTGCAGTTGAGATGTGGAAACTTTCTATTAGCATAAGATGTTTCCTAATTAAAATTTTGACAGGTTTCACTTGCTTTTAAATCTTTCTCAATTTTAGACTCCCTGAATAGCAGTATTTTTGTCTTTTATATCCTACTGCTCTCCTTTAGATGATGAAAACTTTCATCAAATCAGTCCTTACCTGTCCACTTACCAGGGGTTTAATAGAAATTTGCTTAATATCTTTGTAATCTCCCTCCCCTCCTGCTCCTATGTTACCAGTGAACAAACAGTTAAAGTCTAAGGTAACATTTAGTATCTGTATAGCCTTCCCATGTATCCAATATCATTCATAAACCAAAGCCAAGTCTGCAACAGGAACAACTGGAATTTTCCAGAGAACATTTTGGCTGCCTGGTTTCATTACAGTAGACCTGCTGTACTTGACAGGACATGTTATAAACTAAATTAAACTTGAAGACAGTACATCCAGAAACATTCAAATAACATCCCCACAATGCAAAATCAGTGCACTCTCTCACTCCTGCCTAGTGATCTTCTCAGTGATTGCACTACATGAATCAGTACTAATGAATCAGTGGCTCGATAAACTAGTCTGCATTCAAATAGTGCCTTTAGCACAGCATCCCTAAATAAAAATTCACAGGAGCATTTTCAGACAAACATTAAGCTGCACACAGTGATACAAAAGCAGATGACACCAAAAACTTGATCAGAGGCAGATTGCAAGGTTTATCTGAAAAAGGAAAGGTGGGTAGAGAAGCAGACAAATTCAGTGATGCCAGTCCAGATTTGAGGCCTGTTCAAGCTGAAGGCAGGACCGCCAACGATGAGGCAATGAAAATGAAGATGCACAAAAGGTTAAAGTTGAAGGAATAAAGTCTGGAGACAACACAGACAGAAAGAGATCAAGTCCTTAGAGAGGCCAGAAAGCACTCAATCCATTGTCTCATCCACAAAGCACCTTGGGAGAGGTATCACAGGCGGTGATTTCCAAGTTTATTTCCCACTGTGATCCCATAGTGAGACTTGAAAATTGTTCTCGCCTAGGGGTTGTGACTGAGTGTTAGAAGGCCATGAAAACAGGAGTCTGTTCAAGCAGGAGCACAGTTGTTATAACTTGCACTGGATTCCACATCAGCCATTGCTGCCTCAGTGCTCAGGACCCCAACATTTCAGCTCATAATTCCACTTATCACCTCAATCCCAGCCTTTATAAGCATTTTCATACAGTGACCAGAACTGCTTGACTGCACCTCAACAAGAGTCAGTGCTTTGAGAACAGGAAGAGAAGACCTTGAGAAAGAGAGGTGGTACACAATGTAGTTGCACAGAAACTAGAAATTTGGGGTCACCCACCACTAAAATGGACATTATGTCCCAATAAGTATTCCAATAAAAATGCTGCAACAGATGCAGACTTCTTCGAACCATGGTAATCCATCAGCAATTCTACAAATTTCACAAAGACTCTGAAACAGAAAGAGATTAATGGCCAGGGTTAGGGAAGTAATAAACACTATCTGACTTGTTGCATCATTAGAAGGTCTTCCAACTTGAAAGTGCTTCGCACATTTAGATGAGTATAAATGCTGGAAACAGTTATGATTTCATGAAGCTTAAGTTATCCATCAAAACAGACACAACACAAGCAAATTAGACATGTGCTTCATTTAACCAAACCACTGCAATAATGAGACCCTACTTGGAGATCAAAAAGGGAAACTGTGCACCTTAATTAAATCAAATCAGTTTTTAATCTCTGCAGTCTGACAATGGAGTCTGTTTTTGGGAGGGGCAGGGTGCAACAGTTCCTGTGCAACTCGAACTTTGTTACATAACAGCACTAGGCTGAGTTTCACAACACTGCTAATATGATGTGGCATACACACCAAAGAGGCCACTTGTCTCCCAAGTTAACACGACGTAGGCACCGCCAGTTCTGCCAACATTTACCGCCCACTCTTTACTTCCCTAAGAAAAGGCAAGTTCGAAGTCAGATGGAGAAGTCTTAGAGAGGAACTTGCAGGTGTGGTCCTCTCATGCAACTGCCACTTTGTTATAACTGGTACAGGTTACAGAATAGTAAAGTTCTATCAAAAAGACACTTGGCAAGATACTATAGCGCATCTGGTAGATGGTACGCACTGCTACCATAATGCATCGGCAATGAAGGAAGTGAATGGTGGTCACAGTCCCAGTTGAGCAGGCTGCTATGTCCTGCATAGTGGCAAGCTTCACTGGTATTGGAGCTGCACATTTCAAGCCAGTGGAGAGTATTGCATCATGCTCCTGACTTGTGCCTTGCAGATGAAGCACTGGTTTTGATGAAACACTGCAGAATTTCTAACATCTGAGCTGCTCTTGTTGCCACAGTAATTATATAGTTAGTCCAGATCAATTTCTGGTCAACAGTAAACCTCAGGATATTGGTAGTTGGCTTCAGCGATCAATGTTATTGAGAGAAAATAGTCAATTTTTTTTCTGACAGGAGATGGCCTTGACTAGCAGTTATGCGGCACAATTCCCATTTGACTGCTGTTTTGCTGGTACTCCTCGGTACCAAATTCAGTCTAATAGTGTCTTGATGTCAAGGCAATCAGTCTAACCTCGCTCCGGAGTTCAGCTGTTATTAAGAGGGGAGCCAAGTGGCCCTGACAGAACCAAAATTATGCAGTCAACAGGTTGCTGCTTGCAAGTGCCACTTGATAGCACAGTTAGAAACTGCACCATCACTTTGCTGATGGTCAAGATTAGACCAATGAACTGGTAATTGCCCATGTTGGATGTGTCTTGCATTTTTATGAACAATACATACCTGGGCAATTTTTTTTAAAAAAAAGGCATAGTCAGATAGACATCAGTGTTGTAGTTGCTCTGGAACAGCTTTCCTCGAGGTGCATTTAGTTCTGAAGCAAATCTTCAGTTGGATCGTCAGAACGTGGCCAGAACACACAGTCTTTGCAATATCAACAATCTCACGATATCTTGAGAGAACTGAATCGGTTGAAGGCTGAGACCTGTACTGGTGAAGCTCACAGAAAGAGGCAGAAGTGGATCATCCATTCAGCAGTGACTGGGGATGTATGCAAATATTTCAGCCTTGTCTCTTGCTCTAATGCAATGGGGTCCCACATCATTGGAAGTAGTATATTTTTGGAACTTCCACGTTCTGTATGTTGTTTCATTGTCCACTGCCACTCGACTGGAAGCAAAGCTTATATTTAACCTTTAGTTGAGGGATTGTGTAGCCCTGTCTATTGCTTCTGCTGCCATGCAAATAGTCCCATTTATAGCCCATACTTCCGCGCTGAGGATTAAAAATGAGAGAAGAAAATCTTTTTGTTTTCCAACTTGGTATTCTAGTCGGAGCTTTAAAACCAGTGCTAGATTAGCAGTTGCAATTTGCAGTGAAGGACAGGCATCATGCTATTACATAAAGCTTTAGGCAGACATTTCTGGAGTACTGTGCTCAATTCAGTACACCACACTGAGGAGGATATACTGGTCTTGAAGTTCAACAGATTACCAGGGTAGAAAAGTTCAATTGAGCACAAATTGAATAAACAAGGTTGGTATTTTCAAGAAAGAAAAACTAACATTCCATTATGCTTTAACATATTAACGTAACTTATTAACTCAACATAACCCAAAGCATTTAAATTAAAGAATCTATACAGAGAAACAATTTCCTCTGACTGGGCAAGAGGGGAAATCCTTAAATTGGAACTAGACTGTTCAGGGAATGGATAGTGGAAACGTGGAAACTGTGATCTAATAAATGTCTCCGAATGACAGCAAATTCCTTTATTTTAAATTTGAAATTTATAAGATGATAAGACAAAGGTGTAATGAAGCTTAGGTTGACCTCCAGATCTCAGTTAGTTAAGTACCGATGTGAAAGCTGACCAAGTAATACTGTACAAAACTGAACTGCCCTTCAGTTGGTACCCTAAAAAGCCTCACTATCACCCAGTGTGGACAGCAGCTCTAACTCAGGCAAAGTTAAGAACCCATGTCAGACATTGTTCAGTGGTTGCATGCTTAAGTCAGTTAGAAGGGCATAGAATCTAGTCCCATTCATAGGACTTGAGTATTTAATCCAGGTTGATACTCCCAGTATACAGCACTAAGGAAGAACTGTCAGAGTTATCTTCCTGTTGATTCATGAAACTAAAGAAAACCATGTCCTGTCACATGGACACAGAGGGATTCCATGGCACTGTGGTGCCTTGGCTCATATTCATCCCTCAATTAACAGCATTAATAAAATTAATTTGGGATTTATAGCTTTTTTATGGAAGTATACAGAGTACAAACTGATTGCCACGATTTTCTCCCTCCATCTCCGAGTTAGCAGTAATTCGCTGTTGCACAGTCTCAGCACTGCCACATACCAAGGTCTCGAGTCAGCCAACAGAATTTCCCATTCTGCTTCAATATCCATTTGAAATCTTTCGCAAAGATCAAAACAGGCACCTGTTTAAATTCAACAGCAACCATTTCCTCCACTCCGGCAGCATCTTACATTTCTATAGCACCTTCAATGTAGTAAAGCATCACTACGCATTCCACACCTCCCATTCACCCCTGATCTTCAGAAAAGCTGCTGTTTCTATTCATAGCTTGTACAACAGCTGTCGGAAGTTACACTGGAATTTGGTGTTTGTCATGTTGCTTAACGTGTCCGGTTTAGAAACAACTTGTGTTTATATATTTATAGCCCGCTAACCTCATACAGCACTTCAGAGTAAACAAACAAAAAGGCTATGGGGGGAGATGGCCAAAGTCATAGATCCCTCTTTGACTGGCCAGTGGTGCAAACAATGAAAGAATCTGCACCCACTCAGCAGAATCAAAATTGCATGAGTGGGTTGTGGTGGGTGGATGAAGAGATTATAAACCATTAAATCAAGGCCCCATCTGTACGCTAATGTGCAAACGATTACACTACACTCTTTCAACGATGCAGTTATTTCCACTGCCCTGGCCAATATGTATCCTGTCAAACATGACAAGGATGGATAATCTTGTCATCACCAACCAATCTGTGGGAGCATGCTGTGTATATTGTCTCAAAATTTCTTAAATTACAACAACTACATTTAAAAACGTACAATGGCTGTAGAGTCCTTTGAGACATTCTGTGGTCATGAAAGGTGCTAAATAAATGCTATTTTTAAACAGGTGGAGTGAATTGGAGACTGATGGTGGAGAAAGTAAGGAAAAATTGAGAGAATGAATCATGCCACGATCATGAAGAAAGTGAAAAGGAGAGATTTAACAGAACACAATAGGTTCAGATTCAGTTCCTTTCTTCTCCCATTTACTTTCCCTTTCCTGTGGGGAAGTAAATCATTCCACTTGGTAATGGTCACAGCAGAAACAAAAATAGGAGATCATATAGTGAATTACAAGTACAGGCGCAATCAGTCACTGCAGTAAATGTTGGAGCATGTTTACGTATCCGTCAAGTAACAGTGCTTTAGATCATAGCCCTGGGCATGAAAACATGCTTCCCAACATTGAGCTGCATCAGGATCTATTTTAAAACTCTTGACACTGGAGAAATATGGTCGAACTTTAGAAGTACACATCATCCTGATTATCAGATTATATATATTTCAGTAGCATAGTTAGGAAACATGGTTAAGCTACCAAAGCAACAGAGGAGGGTTTAATCGATATCACAACTGATACTTGGCTCTTGCCTTAAAACTGTATTGTTATTTTATAGCAACATGCAGAAAGCATTTCCAAACAGGAAGCCCTCTTTTTAGCTTCATCCTTCTCCCTGTTCAGCACACTCAATTTAAAACAAAAACCATACAATCAATAACTTGCTCACTCTCACCAACTTTCAAATATCACCTGCCTTATTCTCAAATGGTTCTTATGAAGGTTCGATTCCACTGGGATAACTGGCGGGCATCTGTTACACCAGTGACATGGCTGCAATCCAAAATCCACCACAATGTACAATCTAAAAGGACCAGAGATAATTTAAAAAAAACAAAAACTTTAAAATAACCTGTCCAGATATTCTTCTGGGGCAGGAGAGACTTGAATCTGGCCTTCTCACCTAGATGTAAGGACAGTGCAAGACCCAGAGACAACTGTATCCCAGCTCAGATCCAGATATTAAATCAACAGAAATAACTGCTGGTCGGTGCTCGATAGTCCCAAATACCCATCATCCCCAAAGCTTGCAATCTACCCGTCTTGTGGTCGTGAAATACCTCAAGTTAAAAAAAAATCACTTCTAACTCACTAGATGTCTATCCCTCTCAGACCTTACAATATTCCTAAGCCCTAAAACTTTACAAGCCTCTACACTGTTGCAATTCTGGGTCTCGTACATCCACTCCTCATTTCACACCTTTTGAGACATGTATAGACCCAAGATATTGATAATCTTTCCCCACAAAACAAAAAGCCAAAAAACCATATGGACTGCTTTTATTCACTCCTTCAAGACTATCTTCCTTCATCAAGCTTTTGTCCCAATACCTCTGTGGCTTTGTCTCAAATTCTGTTTGTTAATGGTCCTGTCAATATTCACAATCCCTGGGCTGTTATTCTATATGTTATAACGATGCCAGCCATTGTGAGCCTAAAGGCACAAAGGATTGTGCCATAACTGAGTAAAGATGTCATAATTCTCATAGGGTCTAAAAGTATTTTGGTGGCACAGAGGGATGGCGAGAGTGGAAGGTGATAAACACAGGATGCTGGACAAACTCAACATTTCTGGTAACAGAGATAGCAGGAACTGCAGTTGC
Source organism: Stegostoma tigrinum (assembly GCF_030684315.1). Taxonomy (NCBI): domain Eukaryota; kingdom Metazoa; phylum Chordata; class Chondrichthyes; order Orectolobiformes; family Stegostomatidae; genus Stegostoma; species Stegostoma tigrinum. The sequence continues at coordinate 3,254,368 of NC_081384.1, read as the reverse complement.
TGGAGAATCTGAGATAACAAGATGTAGAGTTGGACAAACACAGCAGGCCAAGCAGCATCAGAGGAGCAGGAAGGTTGACGTTTTGGGCCTAGACTTTCGGGCAGTTCTGAATAAGTGTTTAGGCCCGAAACGTCAGCCTTCCTGCTCCTCTGATGCTGCTTGGCCTATGTTCATCCAGCTCTACACCTTGTTATGTCTGTAACATCTGGGGCCAGAGAAACAGTTAACAAGGAATCCAGCATAACTCGCCTTCAAAATGGCACAGTTGATTGAGAAACAATGTTATTACTTCTTAGAATATCAAATATAATTGGCCCACAAAACCTCAAAGACCACTTTCCCCATCTGTGTCTGAATAGGAGAGAAGAAATAAGCTTCGGTTGTAAACATATCCAGTTCAGAATTTCTAGGCAGCTTACTGAATTAGGGACAATGAAAGTCAAGTTCAAGTTGCAGGATGATAATATTCATGTTATCACTTATGTGCTGAATTTTCCATTTTATTCAGTTTGGGTTATTTAATATTCTGCACATACAACAGCAGCCATTTTATCCAACTCTCCCCGTTAAATTGAGGATTAGCTTTTCACTGATGTTTACTTTCCTTTAACTAAGAGTTGTGAAATTAAATTGAGCTTAAGGTAAAACGTGGTACACATTGTTTCACAAATGATGGGAGATTAAAGGTTTCACTCCAAATTGTAACCTGACAGATGTGGAGAAATTCTGATTTACAATAGGAGAGCACGTGTAGATTACGTCTGTACACAAGAAGGTGGAGTTTCTATCTTGGGCTGTTATTTTGTTTGCCACTTTAAAATAAAACAATGCTGTTTTAAGATATCCGGGTTTGACCCAGATCAGAGTTAAATGGAGATATTCATTAGGTTTAAAATACCTCCTTGGTCAACTCGCTACTTAATGGCAATCCCACAGCTCCCAAGCTCTCCTCGACCTGCTCAGAGGAACCGTTGCCTCTGCTTCCACTCTCGGGATCGGTCACCTCATTCACCCCACTCGGGTTGTCCAACGGCAGGTTGGGCTGCGGGGCAGCCACCGAGCCGTCCCCCTCCCGGCCGCCGCCGCTGCTGCTGTGCACCAGCCAGGCGCTGAGCTCGGTGCTGGGCACCAGCAGCCGGTCCAGGCCCCTCACGTCGTTCAGCAGCCTCCTGGAAGTGAAGTAATAGTCCAGGTCCACGCTCTTCGGGTGAAGGTCGTAGCCGTCCAGCGTGTTCCTCCAGTTGTGGAACTGAGTCTGGGTATAAGCCGAGCTCTGGCCCAAGATAATTTCGCGGAAAGGGGGCAGCTGGGCATTCAGATAGGAGTCAATGTCCACCCGGACCCCCATCAGACTCAGGAGGATAGTGAACTGGATGAGACCTTCTGTGAAATACTTCTTCAGGGGGAGCATCTTCCCTTCCAACAGTTACAGTCAAATTGTTTTAAAAGTAGCAGGCGGCGAGGAATCTACAGTTCCCCAGTTAACGGGCTCTTCTCTTCGTCCTACTTTCAAATTAAAAACAAAGAGCACAAGGAGTCAGAGAGAGAAAACAGAAACTTCTGGCAAGTCCCAGACCCTCTGCCCCGCGCCGGGTTTGTTTGTGAAGGGAATCACTTCCTTCTTGGTCGGCGCTAACGTTAACCCAGTCTCCTGCTCATCCTCTTCCTGGTCCAAAGCCTCCCCCGAGCCTTTCCCTTTGGATCCAGGCTCCGACTTTTGCTGCCGGCTTGGCTGGGCCCCACGGTCGGCGGGCTCTTTCTTACACAAGTCCCAGCCGGTGCCCGCCGATCACCTCCATGGGCTGGGTCCGGGATTTGTTGCTGGGCTGGTTTGTTTGTTGTGACTGGCACTGGGCCGCTCCTAACACACGCTCCACTTCAACTTGTGACGAGATGAAGAGCGACAGCAGCGGGAGCGCCGCCGCCGCCGCTTCCGCATCCGGACAGACAGCTCGCCCGCCTCCTGATTGACGGCTCCTCCACCCAGTCCCACGGCGCATTTCAAAACGCTGGTTACCGCCCCTTCGGTGTTGACCAATCGGCGCCGGGCAGTAGGGCGGGGCCTGTTGCTATGCGGCAAGGACGGCCTAGGCCCCCGGGGAGCCGGCTGCACGAGAGCGGGCTGGTTTCTCCCACATCTCGTCCCTGTTTAGGCCACGTTTCAACCGTTTGTTGAATGAATTAACAGTTGTTTGCTCCCGGAAAGCGCCGCAACTGGCGGCGGACCTGGAGCTAAGTGGTTGCTCTTCCCTTCCCTCCCCTGGCGCCACCATGACTTGCAGATTTTTTTTCCCGCTCCGGGGAGGGACAGACCGAGGCGCATGTGTGCTGGCGATGGGCTCCGCGAAGCTGAGGACCGAGCTGCTGCCATGTGATTTGAGGTGTTGGCCAGGAAGGAGGCCATGTTGGAAGGGGGAACTCAGGCTATTATTTTCAATCTCCTGGGGATGTTTTGGATTCTGCACAGAATTGTAAGGTTAATCACCGGAAATGGTGCTCTGAGCAGAAACAGATTCTACAGTATCCTGATACATTGAAATAAGCGCGATACTGAAGATCTGAAAGAAAAGCAGAAATTGCTGGAGAAACTCAGCAAGTCTGGTAGCATTTGTGGAGAGAGGAGCAGCTAGTGTTTACAGTCCAGCGACCCTTCTTCGGAACGGATACTTTTTAGCCTCTAAAAAATCTTCAGATATGGTTAGTAAATTTGTAGATGACGCCCCCGAACTCGAAATGTTAACTCTGATTTTGTCTTCGCAGATGCTACCAGACCTGCAGAGTTTTTCCAGCAACTTCAGTTTTTGTACCAAAATAGGTGGTGTAGATGACAATGAAGAAAGTTATCCTGGAATACAATGAGATCTTGATCAGATGGGATAATGGGCCACGGAGTGGCAGACGGAGTTTAATTTAGATAAATTGTGAGGTGTTGCATGTTAGTAAGACAAATCAGGATAGGACTCCTAAACATAATGTCAGGGTCCTGTGTGTGTTGCTGAGTAAAGAGACCTTGGGGTACAGGTTTGCAGTTTTATGAAAGTAGAGTCACAGGTAGACAAGATGGTGAAGAAGGTGTTTTGTATGCTTGCCGTTATTGGTCAGTGCATCGAGTATGGGAGTTGGGATGTCATGTTGCAAGTGTAGAGGACGTTAGTTAAGCCACTTTTAGAATACTGTGTTTAATTCTGGCCTCCCTGCCAAGGGTGGTGTGTGTATGGAATGAGCTGCCAGAGGAAGTAGTGGAGGCTGGTACAATTACAACATTTAAAAGGCATCTGGATGAGTACACGAATAGGAAGGGTTTAGAGGGATATGGGCCAAATGCTGGAAAATAGGACTAGTTTAATTTATGATATCTGTTTGGCATGAATGAAGGCTCTGCTTCTGTGTTGTACAACTATGACTCTGAGATCTCACAGCTACAGTAAGACATTTTTGGTCTTGTAAACAACCCGTGTACAATGAAGACTAACATTCCGTTTGTCTTTCTAACTCCTTGTGGCTCTTGCATACTTTCAATATTTGGTGTAGAGAGACACCTAGGTCCCCTTGGATATCAACCCCTTCTCACCAATCACCAGTAACTCTGTCATTCTGTTTTTCCGTTAATTCAAATGTACCCTATCCACTAGTTCTCTGTTATCTATTCTGTGTCGTTTTCAAAAAAAACTCCACTACATCAGTCAAATGTGACTTCTGTTTCATAAATCCATGTTGATGTTGTGTAATCCTGTTGGCATTTTCTAAGTTAATAAAATGTGAGGCTGGATGAACACAGCAGGCCAAGCAGCATCTCAGGAGCACAAAAGCTGACGTTTCGGGCCTAGACCCTTCATCAGAGCCTCTGATGAAGGATCTAGGCCCGAAACGTCAGCTTTTGTGCTCCTGAGATGCTGCTTGGCCTGCTGTGTTCATCCAGCCTCACATTTTATTATCTTGGAATCTCCAGCATCTGCAGTTCCCATTATCTCTGGCATTTTCTAAGTGTTCTGTTATCACATAATGAACTCCAGCATTTCTGTGTTATTTGTGAAACTAACCAATCTGCAATTTCCTGTTATGACAAGGTGAGCTGGATGAACACAGCAGGTCAAGCAGCATCAGAGGAGCAGGAAAGCTGACGTTTCATGCCTAGATCCTCCTTCAGAAATGGGGGAGGGGAAGGGGCTTCTGAAACAAATAGGGAGAGAGGGGGAGGTGGATAGGAGATGTATAGAGGAGACAGACAGGTCAAAGAGGCAGGGATGGAGCCAGTAGATGTGAGCGTAGGTGGGGAAGTAGGGTGGAGATAGGTCAGTCCGGGGAGGACGGACAGGTCAAGGGGTGGGATGAGGTTAGTAGGTAGGAGATAGGGGTGGAGCTTGGGGTGGGAGGAAGAACAGGTTATTGATTTCAGAACCCTCTTCCCGTTCCCCAGTTCTGAAGAAGGTTCTAGGCACGAAATGTCAGCCTTCCTGCTCGTCTGATGCTGCTTAGCCTGCTGTGTTCATCCAGCTCTACACCTTGTCATCACAGATTCTCGAGCATCTGCAGTTCTTGCTATCTCTGATGCAATTTCCTGTTTATTCCTTCCCTCCATTTTAAATGATAATTACATTTTTCACCCTCCAGTCTGCCAGGTCATTTACAGAATTTCGGAAGCTGACAACCAACACGTCTATCTCCATAGCCACCTCTATCCTTGTGTGTAGATTAGCAGCCCCTGGGGACTTCTCAGCTTTCAGTGCCATTAGTATCTTCATTTTTTTTAAACTAGTGTTACTTTCTTTCAATTCCTCCTTCCCAATAGATGCTTGCATTTCAAGAATTTGTGGGAAGACTTTTCTCTTTGTCTGTAAAGACTGAACTAAAGTAATTGCTTAATTGCTGTGCCATTTCCTTGTTCTCCGTTATCAATTCCCCTGTTTCAGACTGTAGGGAGTGAAAGTTTGACTTGAATAAACTTTTAATGTTTTCATATTTACTGGTGTTGTTGCAGTCCATTTTTATGTTCCTTGCAAGCTTATTCCTTACCCTATTTTCCTTTCTCAAACAACGTCTTAGTTCTCATCTGCTCAACTACTCCTTTCATTTAAATCTCATACTATTTTTCTTTTGATAGCCATAGTTGAATCATTTTTCCTGTCGTGTTCTTTCACGCAAAAGGAGTGTCTAACTGTTGTAATGCATGTGTTTGTTCCTTAAACAATAACTATTGTTTTTTAATGAAGTCACCCATTCTATCACATTCAACTCACCCCTCAAACTTCTGTAATTTACTTGCCTTAGATGTAGAATATTCATTTCACATTGGACTGTACTTTCTACCCCAAAGAAGAACTGTATCATATTAAGATAACAAAGTGTGAAGCTGGATGAACACAGCAGGCCAAGCAGCATCTCAGGAGCACAAAAGCTGACATTTCGGGTCTAGACCCTTCATCAGAGAGCCTCTCTGATGAAGGATCTAGGCCCGAAACATCAGCTTTTGTGCTCCTGAGATGCTGCTTGGCCTGCTGTGTTCATCCAGCTTCACACTTTATCTTGGATTCTCTAGCATCTGCAGTTCCCATTATCTCTATCATATTCAGTTCACTTTTTCCCAAATCTCTTTCACAACAAGGTTATTAATTAACCCCTTCTCATTACACAACCAAATATAGGATACCCTATTCCCTAGTTACTGTCTCAATGTTCTTGTTGCAATAAAATCTTGATAATGTGGTTTGCTCAGTCTATATGTAGATTAAAATCACCCATGAGTACAATAGCACAGTTGAATGCATCTCTATTTTCATGTTGAATATTATTTCCTATTTTATCTCGACTGTTTGGCAGATTATGGACAACTCCAATTAACATTTTCTGCCCCTTGTTACTACTTAATTCCACCCAGTCTAATTCTATATCTGAGCCAATATCCTTCACTGTTACTGATTTCACCTTTCACAACGTGACTGGACCTCCTGTTTCTTATTCCCCATCCTTCCTAAACATCAAATACCCTTGGATGGTCAGTTGTTTTAATCAGCCTCCGGCAATGTGTCTGTAACCACAGTCACATCATACCCTTTTCCAACTATTTATGATGTTAATTTGTATATGCTTTGTGCATTCAGAAGTAGCATCTTTAGACTTGTCTTTTTAGTAGTCTTCCATGTTTGTACTAGGGCCCTATTTGTTACTGGCCCTTATTTTCCCCTGCCTTCCACTTTTCTATGTTTTATTTCCATTTTCAGTTCACTTGATTTTATTTCACTGCGTACAGTAGGTTCCTGTCACTCCACCACAATCATTTAAACACTGTCCCACAGTACTAGCAAATACTAGTGCACGGTAAATAAGGCATAATGTAAAAGAGAAGGCCACATTGCTCTCGGCCAGCTGATTTCCCATTCAGTAAGATCATGGATTTAAAAACTTATATATTGGGATATGGGCACTGTTGGCAAGGCCAGCATTTTTTCACCTATCCCTAATTGCCTTTTGAGCTGAGTGACTTGCTAGTGTCAATGCAGTGAGCAATTAAGAGCCAATGTGACTGTCATGGATGTGGAATCAGATGTGGGATAGAGTGAATAAGGACAGCGTTTTTTCTTCTCGAAAGGACAAAACATTGATGAAACAGATGTGTTTCTACATGATCAGTGATAGTCTCAGTAATGATGACCATGAAACTAAATTTATATTCCAGATTATGATTAATTAAATTTAAATTCCACTAGATGGGTCTTGAGATTCCTAGTCAAGTGAAAGTGTCCATAAACCATCTTCACCTTTAATCTCAACTCTACCGTCCTACATTTTTCCATTTCCTCGATTCTCGGTACCCAAAATCTATCAAACTGCGTCTTGAATATGTTCAATAACCAATAAACCAAATCTCTCAAAAAATAATGTTTAGTTGGTAACAAGACAGATTTGAGCTAGTATGTTGGTGTAATGAGTACTACTGAGCTAATCCTTAGAATTCGTAGGGTATGTAGTGGGAAAGACTTTTCACTGACTGGGGAGGCTAGGATTAGGGACATGACTTTCACATAAGAACCAGGCCTCTTGGAATGAAACATCTGCATGCTAAGAGCGATAGAAGTTTGATCACTCTAGTACAAATGGCAGTTGATCAATCAACTGTTAATTTTAAACCTGAGCTAAGACCGTAAGACATAGGAGCAGAAGCAGGCCATTCAGCCCCTCAAGTCCACTCTGTCATTCAGTGAGTACATGACTGATCCGATAATCCTCAACTCCACATTCCTGCCTTACCTCCGTAACCTTTAATTCCCTTCATGATTAAAAATCTGTCTCTGTATTAAATATACTTTATTAGCCTGCCTTGACTGCCCTCAGTGGTAAAGAATTCCGCATATTGAATATCCTTTAAGACAAAAAAAACTATCATTAATGCGCAACTTCTTACTTTAAGATTATGACCTCTGGTCCTAACCTCTCCAGATCTATCCTGTCAAGACTGTTAAGTACCTTATGTGCTTCAGTAAGGTCTTCTGTCATTGTACTAAACTCCAATGAGAACAAGCCAACCTACTCAACATCTCAGAAGAAAATTTCTTTGTACTCAGAATCAATCTACTGAACCTTCTTTGGACTACCTCTAATCTCAATATGTCTTTTAAATAAGGGGAGCATATCAGTTTGCAGTATTCCAGCTGTGGTCTGAGTTTTAACAACATCTCCCTACTTTTTTTGTTTTTAAAATCCATCTCTGCGCAACCACATTATCTCACCTGTCGTGTGAATGTGTTGTATGTTTGGGACCAAGGGGATACTGCTTAATTCCACATTATACCGTATTTGTTAACCAGTCTTACCACTTATTGTGTGTGTCCAATGAAAATAGCTATTTGAGTTAATTAAACCCCTGACAAAACTTTATACAGCACAGTAGTACAAAAAAACAAATTGATGACTATCGATATAATAAAACATTTACCTTTTTGGTCCACGTACTTTGTGAAGTAGTTAGACTAAATTATCTGTGCATTTCTGTCACAGTCATGACTATATACACACTGTGACCACGTGAGCAGGTCAGAGGCTGGGAATCCGGCTGCTAGTAACTCACTTCTTGATTCCTCCAAACCATGTTTACTGCCAGCAAGGCACAAGTCAAAGATGTGATGGAATATTTCTCACTTGTCTGGATGGGTGCAGCTCCAACAACACTTAAGAAGCTCAATACCATCCAGATCAAAGCAGCCTGCTTTATTGCCACCCCATCCAGCACCTCAACATGCACTCTCTCCATGAGTAATGCACAGTGGCAGCTACAAGATAAACTTCATCAACTCACCGAAGCTCCTCTGACAGCATCTTCAAAACCCATGACCTTCAGGCCCTAGAAGGACAAGGGCAGCAGAGGTATAGAAACATTACCACCTGCATGCTCCCCTCCAAGGCACTCACATTCCTGACTTCAAACTATACTGGCCATTCCTTTTCTGTTGTGTTCAAAATCCTGGAACTCCTCTCCATGGCTCTGCAGAGGTCCCTACAACACAAAGACTGCAGTGATTCAAGGAGACAGCTCAGCATGACCTTCATCTGGGTCAATTAGGGTTGGGCAGTAAGTACTTCAATAGATTTTTTATTTCATTCACAGGATATGAACATCACTGACTGGACCAGCACTTACTGCCCATGACTAAATTCCCAGAGTGCAGTGGGTCTGGAGTCACATGTAGACCAGACAAGGTAAGGATAGCAGATTTCCTTCCCATAAAGGACATTAGTGAAACAGATAGGTTTTTTGATCATTATCAACAGTTTCATCACTAGACTTTTAATTCCAGATTTTTTTTACTGAATTCAATTTCCACCATCTGCTATGTTGGAATTTGAACCTGGATCTCTGGATTAATAGGATACCCATACTGCCACTTGGCCATCATTTCCCTGTTTGTTAACAGATTGTGATATGGGCAAAGATGGATATAGGGAGTGAGGACAGATGATCTGATTGGATATTGGCTTAAGGGGCTAATTAGCCAACTCCTGCCTCTATCTGGAATTCACTGCCTGACAGAACAAAAGCAAGTTTTATAGTTGCATTAAAAAAGACAATTGGATAAATGCTTGAAAGGGAGAAAAAACATAGGGCTGTGGGGAAAGTGCAAGGGAGAAGAACAAATTAGGTCACACATTCATGTTAGGCTAAATAGCTTTCTACGTTTTATCTTATTAGAATTAGATTTTATTGTCATGTGTGCTTAAGTATAAGAATACAGGAGTACAGTGAAAAATGCACAAAGTCACCATTCTCTGGCACCAACTTGGTTACAAAAACCAGAATTAAAAAACAACAGAGCCAGAAGGAAAGAAAAATGTCCCGATCTTATAAGTTCCATCTCTATAAGCACTAAGCCTCCAATGCAGGCACCCAGGCCTTATGGTGATCTGTAGTCTTTTGCTGCCTCCGATCACAGGAGAGATTTGTCCGACGAGTCACAAACATTCTGCCAATTCCAATGTCACTGACTTCAGGAGGAGCTTTGCTGCTGATAGCCGGGAGGAGTCACAAACCTGCTGGCACAGCCTCCAAATGTTAGAAGACTGCTGCCATTCCACAAACAGCCCACTCTTGCTGCCACGCTGATGCCGGTGACCCGGCACAGGAGGCTTTAAAGAGAATAAAACAAAAAAAGGAAAACAGATGGGAGCGGACAAGCGCCAGACTCAGAAACCCAAACACAGCCCTGTTACTCAGCTGCTATCTTGGTTATATGTTTATATATTGAAAAATCAAGGATTTATCTATTTATTTATGATTAACAATTTAGCATATGGTACTATATTAAAGATATCCTAGAAATGATCCCCTTTATTGGTTACAAAAACATGAGAGATGGGAAAATGTCAGAATTTATAATTGAGATGGTGATGAGTGTTTTTGCATGCTAATTAGCCATGAGCAGCAAGGATGGATTTATGTGAGGCGTTAGAAAGCAGGTGGCATCAAAGTGGTGATGCCCAACAGAGGGTCAGTATCAGGAAAGAAGTGGGAGGAACAAAAGTCTTCGTTGAAAGAAAGTGGTTCCTGTAGTTGGGTGAGAAGCTGAATTCAACAAATTTAAGGAATGCACTTGAGTTGTATTGTATAACGTCACTCATATAAAAAATCCAAAAGAACTGTGGATGCTCTAAATCAGGAACAAAAACAGAAGATTCAGGAAAAGCTCAGCAGGTCTAGCAGCATCAATGAAGAAAAGATCAGAGTTAACGTTTTGGGTCCATTTCTGAAGAACGGTCACCAGACCTGAAATGTTAACTCTGATTTTTTTCTTCACTCATATGAAAAAGGTCAGTATACTCTTTAAAAATTATTATTGTACATTTGTGTTGTTGAAGCCGGCTCTTGCTGAACTGTGGATAAAGTAAATCACATTTATACAGCACCTTTCATGACCTCAGGGCATCCACAGTGTTACAACCAGTACTTTCTGAAGTTGGTGTTGTAAGAAATGTGGCAGGTAATTCACTCTCAGCAAGGAAACAGCAATATGATAAATGACCAAACAATCTGTTTTTGTCACATTGACTGAGGGATAAACATTGACCAGAAGTCTGGGAGATGTCCCAGCTCTTTGAGTAGTGCCATGGGAATGTCAGAGGCCTGGCAGAGCATCAGTTTAACATCTAATTCAAAAGACACCAATTATTCCTTCATGCACATCGAGGTCTGAAAATTATAAATTTCCTAAACATTACAATCACAGCCCTTAACCTCCAACGGCTGATGCACAACTGTGAGAATATTTAGTGCATCCTCTATAGTAATTACTTTGTAATTATTGTAGCACCGAATCAAACTGTGACACAAATCTTCTGCTCAGTTCTATATCCCATTACACGTGGCTTGAAGCAATGAAAAGACTAAAGCACCTTCTTTTGCAGTACATAAAATAAGAAATCTCATGTGATATCCTTTTATAAACCATAGCCTTCCTGCCAGGCAACTACACCCATGTAAAATACAAAGGAAGTTCATGTGATTCCAACATTGTGCCAGAAAACTGCACCTCCAGCTATTAAGGCCATTTCAGAAAGCACTGGATAACCGAGGAATATTTTATTCTTGGCACAGGATGCCTTGTTTCAGTATTATTACAGAACACATTGGGTACAATGGCATTAAGTTTAGTCCATTTCGATCCTGTAAAGAATGCAGAACAAGGGTATGACATATTGAAATTCTTCATAGCGGGAGAGAAAGGGAATGGATTCAGTCCATTAGGATTCAATGCACGATTGAACACAAGCTCCCTCATCCTATCAGTAAAATCCTTTCATAATCAGGCTCAGTAACTCTGCCACGCTATCAGTTTCAGCAGTTCCCTCAGATATGCTTAGACCATTAACTGCTGGATAAATCCAAGACTTGGATCTTAGTCCCTTAATTTTAGCACTTGAAAACAATCTGGACTGATAGGGGACTGTGAGCGCGTCTGGTGAAAACAGGTGCTGATGTTTGTTGCTAAACGTATACCCGGTATTAAGACCTGTGGTACCATCCCATTGTGGTTACTGCTAATGCCAGATTCAAATTGTATCCTGGAATGGCAAATGTTTCATTAGCTCAACTTTCATGATGGTGAAATCTTTCTGGAAAGGAGCTCTGGAAGTATGAATTCATACTGAAGGTTTGCATGCATGCTCCCAGCCTTGACTTGACAGTACATGTAGGCTAATTGCTGGCTCCATCAGTTACATTCCATGGAAAATATCTCTAATTGTCCAATGTTTGATGCTGGGGTGAGGACTGATGCTCCAATCCAGGGGACCTTTACAAGTCTGAATGAATCAAGCTTGAGAAAGGGAAGATAAGGTTTATTAAGGTTTGGCAATGGCCGAGCAGGTAGACTGCTTTCTTCTGAATCTGAACGCCTTGGATGCAAATCCCACACTGGAGACTTGAGCATGAAACCTATATTGGCACTTCAATTCCACACTGATTGAGGAAGATCTACACTGCCGGTAAGTCTGCTCTGCCATTCAATAGTATCGTGGCTGATCTAATTACACCACATTCCTGCCAACCCTGATAATGGTGGTTCATAACCTTACTTATGAGGAATGTATCTGAAACAACTCTACATAGGCCAGTATCCCATCATCAAGTCACCTTTTATTTACACAGCAGAGTCCTTGATGCTGATCCAACTCTCAGAGTGAGCAGGATGTCTGACATTCCTGTTTATATCTGTCAGCCAGGGCTCCCTGATTGAACCAGGTTAACAGCCCAATCATGGAATTCATACTCTATGACATCCATCTGGCTGACCTTGTTACAATCACTACATTATCTATTTATATAAGACCATGAGAGAAAGGAACAAGAGTAGGCTGTTCAGCCCCTTGAGTCTGCTCCACCATTCATTAGGGCCATGGCTGATCTGGCATTCCTCATGTCCACTTTTCTGCATTTCCTCTATAACCTTCGATGCCCCAACTGATCAAGAATCAATCTATCTCAGCCTTAAATATACACAAGGACCCTGACCCCACAGCTCTGTGGCCAGGAGTTCCAAAGATTCTCAACAATCTGACAGAAGAACTTTCTCCTAATTCCCATCTTAAATTAGCACCACTTTATTCTGAGGCTGTAGCCTCAGGTCCTAAATTCTCCCACAACAGGAAACATCCTCTCAGCCTTTACACTATCAATCCTGTTAAGAATCCTGTATGTTTCAATGAGGTCATCTCTCATTCTTCTGAACTCCAGAGACTAGAGTCCCAACCAGTTTAACCTTTGCTCATAAGACAATCCCTTCACACCAGGGATCATCCTAGTGAACTTTCTTTGAACTGACTTGAATTAAGTGATATCTTTCCTGAAAATAAGGGGACCAAAATTGCTCACAGTATTCCAGGTGTGTTCCCACCAGCACCTTGTACAGTTGCAATAAAACTTCCATACTCTATTACTCAATTCCCTTGAAATAAGGGGCCAACATTCCATTAGCCTTCCTGACTACCTGCTGCCTCTGTGTGCTAGCTTTCTGTGTTTGGTGCACAAGTACCTTCATGTCCCATTTTGTTGCAGATTTCTACAGGTTTTTTCTATTTAAATAATATTTTGTTCTTTTGTTCTCCCTTCCAAAATGAACAACTTTACATTTTCTCACACTATATTCCATTTGCCAACATGTTGCCCCCTTAACTAACCTGTCAACATCTCTGTAAACTGTTCCCTCTCGCACCTTGCCTTTCCACCTATTTCTGTGTTGTCTGTAAATTTGGCTACAGTACATTCACTTCCTTCCTTCAAGTCATTAATATATATTGTAAACAGTTGTAGTCCCAGCAGTGATCTCTGTGGAATCCCATTGGTCACAAGTCGTCAACCTGAAAAGGAGCCCCTTCTCCCACTCACTGTTTCCTGCCCATAAGCCAATTCTCTGTCCAGACTAATAAAATACTTCTACCGCTGTGGGCTCTTAACTTGTGACTTTAATGAGATACCTTATCAAATTCTTTCAGGAAGTCCAAATATACCACATCCATGGCTCCTTTCCAGTTGAGACCTCCTTGAAAAACTTTAATAAATTAGTCAGACATTATGATACCATGCCTGACGCTACTTGTTTAGATTAAGATTTTCCAAATGCACTGCTATTACTTCCTTAATAATTTATTTCAACATTTTCCCACAAAAGATGTTAGGCTAATGGCCCATAGTTACTAATCCGTTGGCACTTTTCCAATCCTCTGGTACTCCTCCAGAACCCAAAGATTTTTGTTCAATTACAACCAATGTATCTACTATCTCTGGAGCTACTTCTTTTAAGATCCTCGGATTTAAGCCATTAGGGCTAGAGGGTTTATCTGCCCTTAGTTTGTCTAATACTATTCCTCTAACAATGATGATGGCATTTAATTCCTCCCCCATATTCTCTGGTATTAATGATATGAAATAGTTTGCCAGTGGTAGTCGTGGAAGCGGAGTCATTAGTGACATTTAAGCGACTGCTGGACATGCACATGGACAGCAGTGAGTTGAGGGGAATGTAGGTTAGGTTATTTTATTTTTGGATTAAGATTATTCCACGGCATAACATCATGGGCCGAAGGGCCTGTACTGTGCTGTACTTTTCTATGTTCTACGTTCTATATATTCAAAGTATCTTTCACTGTAAGGAGTGATGCAAAATACCTGTTTAACTCCTCTGCTATTTTCTTGATTCCCATACGAACATGGACTGACATAATGAATCCTTTATGACCATAATGATCATCACTGTAGCAGATAGATTGATAAACTAGATGACAGGAGAATTTTAAGGACTCCCTCAAACCATGTATTGAGGCAGGTGAGGGACAGCAGGTTTGGCACGAATCTTACTGAGCATCAATCCAGAACTTGAAGCACCAGCCTCCACCCACCATGACTGTCTGGAGTGGGCTTTTCACTTGAGATCTTCTGACTGAGAGGTGAAAGTTTCCATCCAGGCCAAGGAGATGGTGGGCAAAAATGCCAATCCAGTCAGTTAATCAAAATCATTAGGCCCTTGTACTTGGTCAGATATGTGCAAACAATTATATAAAAATCAAAACGTATTACAGTCGTTCGTATTCAAAGCATCCCAAAGTCCTTTATACTTGTGAAAGTTCCTCTGAAGTGTATTTGCTGTTGTAATATAGGAAGCAAAGTAGCCAATTTATAAGCTGAAAAATGCCATAAGCATATAACCCCTGCCTTAGTCAGGTAAGTTTAGGGATATATATTGACCAGGATATCGGGGACAACACCTCCAATTCACTTTGAAACAGTGTCATGGGCTATTTTATCCATGAGGAAAGATAGAGCCTCGTTATAAAATCTTATTAGCCATGTGGACCTGGTGCAGGATGCATGGCAGTAGCAATGAGGTGGTGGTTAGCCATGGCAAGTTGGAGGAGCCCACAGAGTGCTGGCGGTGGTGATGGAGGCAATGATTGTTGTGAGCCGTAACAAGAAGGAAATGTAAAAATGAACTCTTTTGCATTACTTTTGGCATCTCGCTTTACTTTCTAAGTTTCACGATGGCGCCAAACAGTGGTGACACTAAACAACATTGTTCTCTGTATTTGTACAATAAATAAATTAATCTAATCTAATCTAAACTTATCAGAGGCATGTCATCCCCCAATGGTGCAGCACTGACCCAATGCTGCATTGAACTATCAGTCTGGGTTATGTGTTCAAGCCTGTGGAGTGGAACTTGAAATCACAACCTTCCATCTCAGAGGCGAGAGTGTTACTCACTAAATGCCAGCTTTGCAAGGGAGCTCTTCTAGGACATGGAACCTTCACTCAAAATTGGGAAACTATCTCATTGCTGTTTTGGACCTTGCTGTGTACTGGTTGGATCTGGTGTTCACCTCATACTGAACTAAATACATTTAAAAAAAACTAGCTGTAAAAACCTCTGGGGCGTGTTGAGAATTTGAAAGTTGTTCTTTTTGTTCATTTTCATGTCACTTGGGAGCTGATACTGAGAGGAAATTGAACAGAAGACTGGTTCCCTGTATAAGTAGAAGGCTGTCA
This sequence comes from Stegostoma tigrinum, assembly GCF_030684315.1. NCBI lineage: Eukaryota > Metazoa > Chordata > Chondrichthyes > Orectolobiformes > Stegostomatidae > Stegostoma > Stegostoma tigrinum. The sequence goes on along the minus strand of NC_081384.1, from coordinate 3,238,845 downwards.
ATTTATAAGCTGAAGGAAAGATGTGGATGCTTTGGAGAGGGTTCAGAGGAGGTTTACCAGGATGCTGCCTGGACTGGAGGGCTTATCTTATGAAGAGAGGTTGACTGAGCTCGGTCTCTTTTCATTGGAGAAAAGGAGGAGGAGAGGGGACCTAATTGAGGTATACAAGATAATGAGAGGCATAGATAGAGTTGATAGCCAGAGACTATTTCCCAGGGCAGAAATGGCTAGCACGAGGAGTCATAGTTTTAAGCTAGTTGGTGGAAAGTATAGAGGGGATGTCAGGGGCAGGTTCTTTACGCAGAGAGTTGTGAGAGCATGGAATGCGTTGCCAGCAGCAGTTGTGGAAGCAAGGTCATTGGGGTCATTTAAGAGACTGCTGGACATGTATATGGTCACAGAAATTTGAGGGTGCATACATGAGGATCAATGGTCGGCACAACATTGTGGGCTGAAGGGCCTGTTCTGTGCTGTACTGTTCTATGTTCTATGTTCTATGTTCTAATTATTCCCTGTGATTTAGAGTCAAGTCCGAATGCATAGCCATAGGAAGGTATTGTCCTTGTTTGAATTATAATGATTTCAAATTATGTGGCTTCAGATTTGCTTGTTTCTTAAACAAGAGATAGGACAGAATTGTCACTTGACAACGATTAATTTCAATGTAAGCAACAAGCAAGTTGTTGCTTGGCAACACAATAGCCACACCAGAGTTCATATTGAGGTCTTACCTCAGAATAAGATCCTGCAAAGTTTACCCTCTCTTCACTCGACACAATTCACAGCATAAAATGGGAGGGGGAAAACAAACAAAATAATGACGTGTATTTCTCTAATGTGTTCCTGTGGTGACCCACTAGGATCTATCCTCAACTTTCACCCTTTTTCTCAGATAATAGGAAGTGCAGGTGTTGGAGAATCCAAGATAACAAGGTGTGGAACTGGATGAACGCAGCAGCCAAGCAGCATCTTGGGAGCAGGAAAGCTGATGTTTCGGGCCTAGACCCTTTTTCAGAAATGGGGGAGAGGGAGAGGGTTCTGAAATAAATAGGGAGAGAGGGGAAGGCGGATCGAAGATGATAGAGGAGAAGATAGGTGGAGAGGAGACAGACAGGTCAAAGAGGCGGGGATGGAGCCAGTAAAGGTGAGTGTAGGTGGGGAGGTAGGGAGGAGATAGGTCAGTCCAGGGAGGGTGGACAGGTCAAGGGGGCGGGATGAGGTTGGCTGGTAGGAAATGGAGGTGTTGCTTGAGGTGGGAGGAGGGGATAGGTGAGAGGAGAACAGGTTAGGGAGGCAGAGACGAGCTGGGCTGGTTTTGGGATGCGGTAGGAGGAGGGGAGATTTTGAAGCTTGTGAAGTCTACATTGATACCATTGGGCTGCAGGGTTCCCAAGCGGAATATGAGTTGCTGTTCCTGCAACCTTCGGGTAGCATCGTTGTGGCACTGCAGGAAGCCCAGAATGGACATGTTGTCTGAGGAATGGGAGGGGTAGTTGAAATGGTTCACGACTGGGAGGTGAGTTGTTTATTGTGAACCGAGCGGAAATGTTCTGCAAAGTGGTCCCCAAGCCGCCGCTTGGTTTCCCCAATGTAAAGGAAGCCACATCGGGTACAGCAGCCTACAGTATACCACATTGGCAGGTGTGCAGGTGAACATTTGCTTGATGTGGAAAGTCTACTTGGAGCCTGGGCGGGGGGTGAGAGGGGAGGCGTAGGGGCGGGTATAGCACTTCCTGCGGTTGCAGGGAAAAGTGCCAGGTGTGGTGGGGCTGGAGGGGAGTATGGAGCGGAAAAGGGAGTCCTGGAGAGAGTGGTCCCTCCAGAAAGCAGACAAGGGTGGGGATGGAAAAATGTCTTTGGTGGTTGGGTCGGATTGCAGATGGCGGAAGTGTCGGAGGATGATGCGTTGGATCCGGAGGTTGGTGGGGTGGTACGTGAGGATGAGGGGGATTCTGTTTTGGTTGTTATTGTGGGGACGGGGTGTGAGGGATGGGTTGTGGGAAATCCGGGAGACACAGTTGAGGGCGTTCTTGATCACTGCAGGGGCAAAATTGCGATTCTTGAAAAACGAGGACATCTGAATGTACGGGAGTGGAATACCTCATCCTGGGAGCAGATGCGGCAGAGGTGAAGGAATTGGGAATAGGGGATGGCATTTTTGCAGGAAGGTGGGTGGGAGGAGGTGTATTCTAGGTAGCTGTGGGAGTCGGTGGGCTTGAAATGGATATCGGTTTCTAGGTGGTTGCCCGAGATGGAGACAGAGGAGTCCAGGAAGGTGGGGGAGGTGTTAGAGATGGTCCAGGTGAACTTCAGGTTGGGGTGGAAGGTGTTGGTGAAGTGGAATCACTGCTCAAGCTCCTTGTGGCCGCACAAGGCAGCGCCGATACAGTCATCGATGTAATGGAGGAAAAGGTGGGGTTTAGGGCCAGTGTAGGTGTGGAAGAAGAATTGTTCCATGTAACCTACAAAGAGGCAGGCATAGCTTGGGCCGATGCAGGTACCCATGGTCACCCCCTTTGTCTGTAGGAAGTGGGAGAAATTGAAAATCCCTCTTCCGCACCGGTGGAACAATCCCTCATCTGCACCGACAGCTTAGCCAAACTTGTCCTCATGTCCCACCCCACCAACCTCCGGATCCAACGCATCATCCTCCGACACTTCCGCCATCTGCAATCCAACCCCACCACCAAAGCCATTTTTCCATCCCCACCCTTGTCTGCCTTCTGGAGAGACCACTCTCTCCACGACTCCCTTGTCCGCTCCATACTCCCCTCCTACCCCACCTCACCCGGCACCTTCCCCTGCAACCGCAGGAAGAGCTACACCTGCCCCTATGCCTCCTCCCTCACCCCCATCCCAGGCCCCAAGATGACTTTCCATATTAAGCAGATGTTCACCTGCACATCTGCCAATGTGGTATACTGCATCCACTGTACCCGTTGTGGCTTTCTCTACATCGGGGAAACCAAGCGGAGGCTTGGGGACTGCTTTGCAGAACACCTATGCTTGGTTTACAATAAACAACTGCACCTCCCAGTCGTGAACCATTTCAACTCCCCCTCCCATTCCTCAGATGACATGTCTATCCTGGGCCTCCTGCAGTGACACACCGATGCCACCCAAAGGTTGCAGGGGAACCCTGCAGCCCAATGGTATCAATGTGGATTTCACAAGCTTCAAAATCTCCCCTCCCCCTATCGCATCCCCAAACCAGCCCAGCTCGTCCCTGCCTCCCTAACCTGTTCTCCTCTCACCTATCCCCTCCTCCCACCTCAAGCAACACCTCCATTTCCTACCTGCCAACCTCATCCCGCCCCCTTGACCTGTCCATCCTCCCTGCGCTGACCTATCTCCTGCCTACCTCCCCACCTACACTCACCTTTACTGGCTCCATCCCCACCTCTTTGACCTGTCTGTCTCCTCTCCGCCTATCTTCTCCTCTATCCATCTTCGATCCGCCTCCCCCATCTCCCTATTTATTTCAGAACCCCCTTCCCCTCCCCGATTTCTGATGAAGAGTCTAGGCCCAAAACGTCAGTTTTCCTGCTCCTAAAATGCTTCTTGGCCTGCTGTGTTAATCCAGCTCCACATCTTATTATCTCTTCCATCCTTTATCTTTTTGATTTGCTGCATCTTATCAGAAAGCACAGATAGAATCTTGTTGCTTTAGTCTAAGTGTGGAGGCCCCTTGGAAAGTGGGAGAAACTTTGGCTCAGGGAAGTTGCTGAAAGGATTGATGAGGGCAGAGCAATAGACATTGCTTACTTGGATTTTAGTAAAGCCTTTGACAAGGTTCTGCATGGTAGACTAGTTCGGAAAGTTAGATTGCCTGGGCTTCAGGATGAGTTTGCATTTGGGTCAAAACTAACTTTATGGCAGAAGACAGGAGGGTGGTGGTGGAAGGTTGCTTTTCAGACTGGAGGCCTGTGAACAGCAGTGTTCCAAAGGCCCCGCATTTGTTTGTCATTTATAATAATTGAACAATTCGAATGAGAATATAGGAGGCATATTCAGTAGGTTTGAGCAAGACACCAAAATTGGTGGTATAGTGGACAGCGTAAAATGTCATCGAAGATTACAAAGAGGTCTTGATCAATTGGGCCAATGGGCTGAGGAGTTTAATTTGGATAAATGTCAGGTATTGCACTTTGGTAAAACAAACAAGGACAGAATTTATACAATTAGTGATAGGCCCCTCAGTAGTTTTGTTGAACAGTGAGACCTAGGGGTTCAGGTACATAATTCTTTGAAATTTGTGTCACAGTTAGACAGGGTGGTTGAGAAGGTGTTTAGCACACTTGCCTTCATTGCTCAGACCTCAGAGTATAGGAGTTGGGACATCTTGTTGAGGTTGTTTAGGACATCGGTGAGGCCTCTTCTGTAGTACTTGTGCAGTTTTGGTTGCCCTGCTATGGGAAGGATGTTATTAAATTGGAGAGGGTTCAGATAAGATATATCAGACGTTGCTGGGAATGGAGGGTTTGAGTCATAAAAATTGGCTGGGACTTGTTTCACTGGAGTGTCAGAGGTTGAGGGGTGACATTATAGAGGTTTATGAAATCATGTGAGTGTGGATCAGGTGAATATGAAGGCTCTTTTCTGTAGAGTGGGGGAGTTCAAAACTCGGGGGCATATTTGAAGGTGAGAGGAGAAAGTTTTAAAAAGGACATGGGGCATCTCTTTTACACAGAGAGTGGTACATGTGTGGAATGAACTCCCAGAGGAAGTGGTGGATGCAGGTACAGTTACAACATTTAAAATACATTTGGATAAGTTCATGAAGATAAAAGGTTTAGAGGGATCTGGGCCAAATGAGGGCAGGTGGGACTAGTTTGGTTTGGGAACATGGTCGGCATGGACTGGTTCGACCAAAGGGTCTGTTTCCATGCTGTATGTTTCTGTGGCTCTATAAGCTTTGTCATGTAATTTCAATCACTGGTTAAATGCCACACTTTATGGGCATCTCTGAAGAAGGGTCGAGGCCCAAAACGTCAGCTTTTGTGCTCCCTGAGATGCTGCTGGGCCGGCTGTGTTCACCCAGCCTCACATTTTATTATCTTATTATGGGCCGTCTGCCAGGTTTCATACTTCAAAGGCAATCAGATAACACTTCCCACCTGGTTCACTTATGGGAAGGAAATTGTCGTCCTAACCTTCTCTTGACTACATGTGACTCCAGACCTATATCAATGAGATTGACTCTTAACTGCCCTCTGGGTAATTATGGATGAGCAATAAATGCTGGTCTAGCCAGTGACGCTCTCCTGTGAATGAATAGAAAAATATTTTGACCCTCTGCCATCCAGCAGCATCATTAATCCTCTATTCATCACCCCTCACCTGAAGATTCCAGTAATGCAACCAAAAGCAGCACCATACCTATACCTGTCTCCCCAAAAGCTTCTCTGGAAGGTTGACCAGGAGCGAAAGAAGGTGCTGCTCCCTAGGGATGGCAAAAGGAGGACAAAGGAAAACAAGGGTGGCTGTGGAGATCAACAACCATTGGTGTTTCAGGAGAACCTGACCCTAATGCCACCACAGGATGAATGATCCACTGGGTTCCACCAGGGCATTTCATTTTATTCCTTCATTGAATGTGGGCATCACTGACTAGGGCAGCAGGTATTGGCCATTCTCCATTGCCCCTGAGAAGGTGGTGGTGGGTTGCCTTCTTGAATTGCTCTAGTCCTTGGAGAAACTATCCCTCTGCCCACTCAATGCTTCATGCCCCCTGAGCATGAGTTAACATTGTTACCACTGCCCAGGACAAGATTGGGTGCCAGGCATCTCCAGCAGATGCCCCAGTCATTGTCTGCCACATCATTGCAGCTGCCAGTCTAGCTCTGGCACCGCAGTGCCACTGTCTCAGACATGTCTGTCATGTTCACCTGGCCCTTAAAACATAAAAGGAGCTTCTACACTCAGCAGCTTTGCTGGCCTTTCATTACAACGAGGGAATGTGTACATCTGATAGCTTCTCACCAAAGGCTTATATGGGACAAGCATACAATCACAAAACATGGCTTCAGGATGAACAGATCCCAGGGATCTCCGGCACACACATCACATCAGATTTGACTAATTCACATCAACTCTGCTCTTTGATGGCACGGAAACAGCTTTCAGTCAGAGCCTTCTGATTCCTGAGGACCCCACAGCACATTCTTCTCCCTAGGAACACACACGGACAATCCCAGTTCTGGGGATTACCCTCTCAGTCTGGATCTATCAATGCAGGAAGAGTGCGCAATGTACCCACGCCAATGTCTCTTCACCCTTCTCTCCTTTTGCTGCAGAAGACTGTGTAAATGTGCAAAGACATGGTGGGAAGAACTGCCTGACCATTGGCTCCTGGCAGAGGGGGAATGTGCCAGTGGTGACGGAGGATCAGATATATACGGCTGACCAGTGAGACAGCCTCCAAGCTGCATATCGAAGTGATTGGTTAGCTTAGCTGTCTGCATGGCTGGTTAATGATATCAACAGCACAACTTCAACTCCTATACTGGCCGAGGTCACCATGAAGAACTCACTTTCTCAACCCTGCCCCTCATCTAAGGAGTAGTGACCCTCAGGTTAAAGGTCCCACCAGTCATTCCTCTTTGTAAGGAGTTACCAGCCTATGGTTCTATAGGACTGTGGTCATTTTCATCAAGCAGCAAAGTCGTAAAAAAACCTTTGGTTTTACAAATCTTTTACGTTTTTCCATGCTGCCATCCAGATCCCCTCCCAAGCCAGATCCAAAAGATGAAGGGCCCCCACTCCAGGCCCCTTGCAGCACTCTCTGAAATGTAGCAGTTTTGAGTTTCTGAGGATGTACCTGTGAAGACATTCCACTCCAGCCCTCACCAGCACAGGATCATTCACCTCAGCAAACAGCTGATCAAAGGCTGGCTTTGGCTCGCGTTCTGGTGAACCAAGCACTGAAATGGCCAACAGCTAGAGGATGATTTTCATAACCTACCTTAATGTTTTCAGTAACTCAATTATTCGATGACACAGTGATATAGTACCCTCTGTATTTGTGTTACTATCTGGAGTATGAATTAGAGTATTAATATAGTAAATCATATTAAATAATAAACTCTCAATAAAAATAAACTCTTCATTACCATCAAGGTCACAACACACAGGAAATTTCTTAGGTAATACAGTATTTAAATTGGTACAACATAATAGGTGTAAGTTAGCATTAGACTCTTTAACGAAATACCAAGCACAAAATTCTACATGAATTCACCATTGCCCTAAAACATACTTTCCCCAGACTGGTGAGCTCACACTTAATAAATTTTCATCACATATGAGTGAAGCTGGAATATTTTAACCACCTTCACATATGTTTCTGGCCTTTTTACTGCATCTCAGATTTAAATTTAACAATTAACAGTTAGCAATTACAATAGGATCCACTGCATTTTTTACCATTATACTACCTTGAAATTACCCATTATACTACCTCACCTCCACCTTCTCTAGGAATGGGCAATAAATGCTGGCCAGCCAGCGACACCCACATCCCACAAAATGAATAGAAAATAAAATGGGGGTTACACAACCATTTCAAAGGAATCCATTAACTAATCGCTTTAATTTTTTTCTTGCTTCCAGTGAGATGATTATTCCTTTCTTATAAGGCTTAAATTGTTCTCTCTCCATTGCAGCCACCCTCTTCCCCCACTAGCAGCCTACTCTCTCCACTCCTACGACATTCTTACAATCTCTTTCCTCCATCACAGGTCTCTTGCACTCTCCTTCTCTCCCCTTAATTGCAGCCATCTTGCAAATGCATCCTCCCCACCACCGCCCAACTGCATCCTCCCCACCACCGCCCCCAACCCGGGGAGGAACCTTCATTCAGACCCAGTCAAGAGAACTCCCAAACTCAGCCAATGGCAGCCCAAGATAACAAAATGTGAAACTGATGGACACAGCAGGTCAAGCAGCATCTCAGAAGCACAAAACCTGACGTTTTGGGCCTAGATCCTTCATCAGAGAGCTGAGGTTGGTCCGGAGGGAGGTGGGGAACTTCTTCAGGTTAGGCAACCCTGGCTCTCTGATGAAAGGTCTAGGCCCGAAACATCAGCTTTTGTGCTCCTGAGATGCTGCTTGGCCTGCTGTGTTCATCCAGCTCCACACTTTGTTATCTTGGATTCTCCAGCATCTGCAGTTCCCATTATCTCTGATCACAATGGCAGTCCAAGATCTTCATCCCAGGTAAAGAGTCCCGTGGCAATTTTCTCACTGCTATCACTTACTGACCTAACTGATGTTGCTCAGCTGTTCACTGGTTGCTTCTCTCCTGCTATTGTTGCTGATAGGTTCATTAGTTCACCGCCCCCCACCCCCAGCAGCAAGCACCAGGGAAAGATGGCTTAGCGTTAGATGGTTTAGAGTTCCATCTTTAGCTGGTGTATCTCTGATTGGTTGCTTTTCCAGCAAAGCTCAGAGCATACACTCAACGTTCTTCCCTTTAGTTAAAGTTTCTTGCTGTGCGTCTTAAGCCGATGCTAAATTGGGCTCATGTACTCTTTAACGTGGGCTCCTTAAACCCTTGTCTTTAACAGCCTTATGGGATTTTCTGTCTCTGACAAATTAACAGACTTCTGTCCTGGTACAATTTTCATGCTGACTTCTAAGTCATTCAAAACTTTTCTGAGGATGGGTCACTGGCTTGAAATGTTACCTTTATCCTCTTTCCACAGACACTGCCAGACTTGCTGAGTTTCTCCAGCAGTTTCTGTTTTTGTACATTTCAGGGCTGCAGTTCTTTGACTGAAATGTAATTTCTGCTTTACTGTTTTGATGGATGTTTTACTTGCAGAAACTGAAAAAACATAGGTGGATGGCTGGTGGATTAATGTGAAAGAGGGGACGCAATAGCCTAATGGTATTATTGCTGGTATGTTAATCCAGAAACCCAGGTTCTAGGGACCTAGATTCGAATCCCACCACAGCAGTTGATGGAATTTGAACTCAATAAATATCTAGGATTAAGAATCTAATGATGATCGTAAATCATTGTCAATTGTCAGGAAAAACCCATCTGGTCCATGTTAATGTCCTATTGCCATCCTTACCTGGTCTAGCCTACATTTGACTCCATATCCACAACAATGTGGTTGACTTTTAAATGCTCTCTGGGCAATTAGGGATGGGCAATAAATGCTGCCTCAACAGTGATGCCCTCATCCCGTGAATGAATAAAGAAAAATGAAAATTAGTCATGCAAAATTGCCCATTGGGATGTGTAGGCCAGGTGGATTAGCCATGGGAAATGCAGGGTTATGAGGATAAGGTGGGGGAGTGCTGGGTCAGAGTGGGATGATCTTCAGAGAATTGGTAATTATGGGCCAAATGGCCTCTTTCTGCACTGAAGGGATTCCATGATCCTTGTCTACTGCCCAAAAAGAGGGTATGGAGAAAGTCATTAATATGATCTGCTTTAGGGTGGTTGTAACTTGCAATTCTAATGTATAAAGGTTTATTTTTCTTGAAAACAATTGTATCTGTAGCAACTTACAGCACAATAGTTATTACCCCAAACACATCAGAATTGTCTTCTGAGAAGTTTCTGGAAAGAATTCTACCTTGCTAGGTGCAAACTTCATCTGTGGAGTTGGATTTGTTGCCCATCTTTGCCCAATAAGATTGGACCCCAAACGAATTTCCAATGAGCTGGGGTGTTACTGAGTATTCAAGATTAATGCAAAACAGGTCCCAAACAGTCAGACCAGAAACACTGGTCAGAAACATAAGAATGGGTCTGAAGTAGGGGCCTGAAATATTAACTTTGCTTTCTTCCCAGAGATGCTGCCAGACCTGCTTAGCTTGTCCAGCAATTTCTGATTTTGTTTCTCACTTTGTACTCATCAGTTGGTGAGTGGAGACTATTTTCCAACCTCACTACCCAGCATCAACATCAGCATTCTCCATGTTCAAGCACCTTTGCCATTTAAGATACATTATACTGTGTTTAACTGTTTTGATATTTCTAATGTAAAAGAAAGAAAAAATTCACATTTCTGTTCTAGGACTGCTGCGATGCTCTAGTGAAGCCCAATGCAAGCTGGGGGAAAAGCAGATGACAACATGTAGAACTGGATGAATGCAGCAGGCCAAGCAGCTTCATAGGAGCTGGAAAGCTGACGTTTCGGGCTTAGAGATAATGGGAACTGCAGATGCTGGAGATTCCAAGATAATAAAATGTGAGGCTGGATGAACACAGCAGGCCAAGCAGCATCTCAGGAGCACAAAAGCTGACGTTTCGGGCCTAGACCCTTCATCAGAGAGGGGGATGGGGGGAGGGAACTGGAATAAATAGGGAGAGAGGGGGAGGCGGACCGAAGATGGAGAGTAAAGAAGATAGGTGGAGAGGGTGTAGGTGGGGAGGTAGGGAGGGGATAGGTCAGTCCAGGGAAGACGGACAGGTCAAGGAGGTGGGATGAGGTTAGTAGGTAGCTGGGGGTGCGGCTTGGGGTGGGAGGAAGGGATGGGTGAGAGGAAGAACCGGTTTGGGAGGCAGAGACAGGTTGGACTGGTTTTGGGATGCAGTGGGTGGGGGGGAAGAGCTGGGCTGGTTGTGTGGTGCAGTGGGGGGAGGGGATGAACTGGGCTGGTTGAGGGATGCAGTGGGGGAAGGGGAGATTTTGAAACTGGTGAAGTCCACATTGATACCATATGGCTGCAGGGTTCCCAGGCGGAATATGAGTTGCTGTTCCTGCAACCTTCGGGTGGCATCATTGTGGCAGTGCAGGAGGCCCATGATGGACATGTCATCAAGAGAATGGGAGGGGGAGTGGAAATGGTGTGCGACTGGGAGGTGCAGTTGTTTGTTGCGAACTGAGCGGAGGTGTTCTGCAAAGCGGTCCCCAAGCCTCCGCTTGGTTTCCCCAATGTAGAGAAAGCCGCACCGGGTACAGTGGATGCAGTATACCACATTGGCAGATGTGCAGGTGAACCTCTGCTTAATGTGGAATGTCATCTTGGGGCCTGGGATGGGGGTGAGGGAGGAGGTGTGGGGACAAGTGTAGCATTTCCTGCGGTTGCAGGGGAAGGTGCCGGGTGTGGTGGGGTTGGAGGGCAGTGTGGAGCGAACAAGGGAGTCACGGAGAGAGTGGTCTCTCCGGAAAGCAGACAGGGGTGGGGATGGAAAAATGTCTTGGGTGGTGGGGTCGGATTGTAAATGGCGGAAGTGTCGGAGGATAATGCGTTGTATCCGGAGGTTGGTAGGGTGGTGTGTGAGAACGAGGGGGATCCTCTTGGGGCGGTTGTGGCGGGGGCGGGGTGTGAGGGATGTGTCGCGGGAAATGCGGGAGACGCGGTCAAGGGCGTTCTCAATCACCGTGGGGGGGAAGTTGCGGTCCTTAAAGAACTTGGACATCTGGGATGTCCACTGCACCACACAACCAGCCCAGCTCTTCCCCCCCACCCACTGCATCCCAAAACCAGTCCAACCTGTCTCTGCCTCCCTAACCGGTTCTTCCTCTCACCCATCCCTTCCTCCCACCCCAAGCCGCACCCCCAGCTACCTACTAACCTCATCCCACCTCCTTGACCTGTCCGTCTTCCCTGGACTGACCTATCCCCTCCCTACCTCCCCACCTACACCCTCTCCACCTATCTTCTTTACTCTCCATCTTCGGTCCGCCTCCCCCTCTCTCCCTATTTATTCCAGTTCCCTCCCCCCATCCCCCTCTCTGATGAAGGGTCTAGGCCCGAAACGTCAGCTTTTGTGCTCCTGAGATGCTGCTTGGCCTGCTGTGTTCATCCAGCCTCACATTTTATTGTTTCGGGCTTAGACCCTTGTTCAGGAAACAGCACCTCATTTTTTGCTTAGGCACTTTACAGCCTTCAGAACTCAACATTGAGTTCAACAACTTCAGACCACGAACACTGTCCTTCATTTTGATTACACCACCTTCTACCAACCCCCTCAGCGCTCCCCCATTGCCCTGATTACTTTGTTTGTATGGATTTGCCCTCATTAGAGCTGACCTATTTTCTAATATTCACACCTACCTTTAGCACTTATTCTGATCCACATCTCTTCTTTCCTACCATTAGCACTCCTTTTGTCTTTTGCTCTGGGCACACTCACAGTCTGTTTCACTTGTTCCTCCTCACTCCCTTGTCGACAGCAAAGAAACCATTACTTTCCAGCCCCCTTTCATTTCAAAGAAGAGTTATCTTGGATTCAAAAAGTTAACTTCATTTGTCCCTCCAAAGATGCTGAGTTTCTCAAGCACTTCCTGCTTTTATTTCAGATCTATAGCATTAACAGTACTTTGTTTTAATTAGGAGGACATTTACTCTGCCTCTAATGTATTACATACCCTTGGGGTATGTTGGAACCGTGTGGGCCAAATGAAATGTGTTCAATTGCATTGCACCAGCATTCTTTGTAATGATGAACAAAACATGCATTGGGAGAAAATAAATAAGTTTGTCATTACACCTCAAAAAAAACTGCTATTTGGCTGATTAAGGATGCATGCCTTCAAACTATTGTTCTGAAGCATTCGCTGACACTAGTTAATGAAGGTACAACTCTCTGCTCCTTCAAACAAGTAATGATTGACTTTTCAAGTTTTGTTTAGAAACAAAATACTGCAGTTGCTGGAAATCTGAACTTACAGTAGGCACGGCTGACAACACAACAGTTCTGGTCAGTAACCTTTCATCAGAACCTTTATGATTGATAGCCGGGTATCATTCTTGATAGTCTGCACCATTCCTCTTCAAGGTCAATTATCTTTCCCAAGTTGTAGTGCCCAGAACTGAACGCAGTACTCCAGATGTGGATGAATTTGAATTTATATTGCCCTTTGTGAGCTCAAGGTGTCCTCATTCCTGTTTTGGTGCTTACAGTGAAGTACTTTTGAAGTGCAATCATTGTTCTATCATCACCTGCCCAAACAAACTCAAATTTCGTAGAAATATGAAACCTAAAAACTACAGTGTGTAACCTGGGGTCCAAATGGTTAATGTGTTTCTGTCAAACTTTCTGCTCCAACAAGTAGTGTAAACCATTCTTATGCAGCGTTGGAAAAATGATGTGGCAAAACATCATTCTCCGACTTTACTATGAGCATGGAAAATGACCTAATTTGTTCTATGGGTCAAAGTATTTGACCATTTTTAATCATAAAACTCCAGTCCATCCTCCCCTTCCACCCCCCTCCACTACCTCTCTGAGTTAGCCCACTCTGAGTCTCCCTCACCTTGTGATGGTGCGCACCCTGTCACACATGCTGGCAGCAGAAGTAACCCTACAAAACACGTGGGGTTAGTGGGAACTAAGCATTTGACTTGAGAGATTACAGGTCAGGGTGACCGCATCACAGCTGGGAACTGATGAGCTGGAAAGCACAGGCAGGGTAGTCAGCACTGGGAGCAGTGTATCAGCCAGCGATCAGAGTTCCAAGTTACAGCTAGGGGTGAGAAGGGTGTGGGACATCTTTAAGGTTGCAGGGACTTCTACAGTCCTAGAGTCATAGAGCTGTACAGCATGGAAACAGACCCTCCAGCCCAACTTGTCTGTGCCAACCAGATATCCTAAATTAATCTTGTCTCATTTGCCAGTATTTTGCCCATATATTCCTCTAAACCTTCCAATTCACATACCCATCCAGATGCCTTTTAAATGTTGTAATTGTACCAGCCTCCACCACCTTCTCTGGTAACTCATTCTAGACATACCCTCTGCATGAAAAAGTTGCCCGTCAGGTCCCTTTTAAATCTTTCCTGTCTCACCTTAAACCTGTGCTAGTTTTGGACTCCCCTGCACTGGGGAAAAAGACATTGGCCATTCGCCCTATCCATGCCCCTCATGATTTTGTAAACCTCTATACTGTCACTCCTCAACCTTGACACTCCAGGGAAAAATGCCCCAGCCTATCCAGCCTCTCCCTGTAGCTCAAACCCTCCAACCCCAGTAACATCCTTGTAAATCTTTTCTGAACCTTTTCAAGTTTAACAACAGCAGGGAGATCAGAAATGCTTTTAATCAGAACCATCTCTGCAAAGATGCAGGGAAATAGTGTGAAGATCCAGATGCAGCTGTGGTTTCTCATACAGGTAGAACACCCAGCCAGTGAAAAGATTTAACTCCTTTAGATGCTCCCTCATAATCCAAAACAGGGTCAAAATGGCGAGCCAGAAGGTTGTCATCTTGCTAATTAAATATTAGTTTTCTAAATGTTTGGACCCGTTTTGTATCAAAATTCCATAAAGATAATAAGAATAAAAAAATGTTACCTACAGAATGATTGTCAGCATAACATACAGTGTCACCTCAGGCCAGTGAAGCGTGCCTTTTCAAAAGGACTTCTGGCTGCCAACTGAGCTCCAGTCAAGTATCAAGAATTAGCAAATCAAGTGAAATAGCAAGGAAATGCCCCCAGAGGAAGCAGGTTGGCCAAAAAGAAGTTCAACACATTCTGAACTTCTTGAAAATCAGAACAATGTTCAACCTGCTGAGGTGCCTAGTTATGGAATCAAATCTTACTTTTCCTACCCCATACTATAACAGCCGTACCCCAAAATAAACTCCACTGTACCAACTGAATCTCCTGAAATAAAGTTCCATATAAATAATCTCCAATCCCTAAAACTATTTTGTACCTGACCTTACCCTCCTGTCCAACCTCTGACTCCTATCTCCCACCATTTCCTGCCACCTTCAAAACACATTCACTTGCATCCCTCGATTTCATCCCTAACATCGTACAAATATACAATGTAGGAGCAGAACTAAGCCCCTCAAGCCTACTCCATCATGTAATAAGATCATGGCCTCTCTGATTAGTCCAGCTGTACCCCAATAACCTTATTTAGAAACTACCTAACTCTGCCTTCAAATGTTCAAAGACACCGCATCATTTACACTTTAAGAAAGGAAGAAGTTTCCAATGACTCATGATACCAGGGTGACTGATCCTGCCAGAGGTGAAAATTACCAACAGTCCTATGTGCTTCTAGTCCAATGATGGAACTGAAAATTAAATCACGACCAAAAGCAAACCAGGTGAAATAAAGCAGGAACGCAAACTGAAGTAGCTGGAAAAGCTCAGCAGGTCTCCCAGCATCTGTGAAGAAAAAAAAATCAGAGTTAATGTTTCGGGTCCGGCGACTCTTTACAGAATCCGCAGTTCTTTTGGAGAAAAAACCATTGGGGGAGTTTATAAGTTAACAAATAGTGTTTTTGCATTTCAATCAAAAAATTGTATTCATTTGTTGTAAAAAAAGGAGATGGAGAATTTATCTTTTTAATTCATAGTCTTACCGAATTCAATATGTAACAAGGAATTATAACCATTCTACGTGGTCATGGGAAAGCAGTGTTCCTAATGTGGGCCATTGGCAAGGAATGAGGTGGAGGGGAGCTCAGGTGAACATTTGTTGGGGCTTCCAGGATCTCATTCAACCAGAGTTGGCAACTGCTAATTAAGACTGGAATTCCACTACAGTACCTGTGTCAATTTATATTTCAATAATAAATCAATCTGCAATAAAATGCTGACCTTATGAACAATGATCGCAAAACTAACAGAATGTCACAAAACCCGTCCAATTCACTGATACCCTTCAGGTGAGGAAGTCTGGCTGCAAGAGATGCAGAATTATACAGAACAGAGCTGGCTATCTGGCTCAAAGCACCAGCATAGACTCTGTTATCTAGTGCCAATCCCCTACCCTTTCGCCAGATCTCTGCATATCATTAATATCCAAATAATGATCGAATCCCTCTTGAGTGCCTTAATTATACCTGCCTTGACCACATTTCCCAGCAGTGCATTCCAGACCCCAACTACTCACTTCGGAAAAAGATATTTCTCATAGAAATCTTGCTTTATTTGCATATCACTTTAAATGTATGTCCTAGTGTTATTGTTCCGTATTCAAGTGGGAACTGCTTCTCCCTATCTACCCTGTCCAGCTGCTCAGGATTTTAAAAACTTCAATCCGATCTCCTCTTAGTCTTCTTCTCTCAATGGAGAACAGTCCCAGCTTCTTCCATCTATCCTTATAGCTGAAGTTTCTCATACCTGGAACCACCGTTGTAAATCATTTCTGCAGTCCCTCCAATGTGTGTAGCACATAATGTAGCACCCACAATTGTATACAATATTCCAGATGAAGCCTAGTAAGTGTGCTGTATAAGTTCAGCATCTTGCACTATATGCCCTATTAATAAAGCTGAGAACACTGATTTATTTACTGCTCTCTCCAGCTGTCCTGCCACTTTCGATGACCTGTGCACATATACGACCAGGTCCCTCTGCTCCTGCATCCTCTTTCGAATTGTACCCCATATATTATTATTTTGTCCTCCAGTGTTTGTCTGAGCAAAGTGCATCGCCTCACTTCTCTCCATTGAATCACATCCGTCACGTAGCAACCCACTCCACCAATTTGTCAATGTCACACTGTCCTCCTCACAGTTTACAATTTTTCCAAGTTGAGTGTCATCTGCAAATTTGAAAATTGTCCCCTGCACATCTCAACCATTAATACATATGAGAAAAATGAGGGGTCAGATGTTAAGCTAATTAGGCTGCAGTTTCCTGCTTACTGTCTCCATCCTTACTTGATAAAGTAGTTACATTCACTCTTTTCTCAATCTAGGGAATATTAGAAAATTGAAACCAACACATTGCTATCTTACTAGGCACTTCTTTTAAGGCCCTAAGATGAAGTCCATCAGGACCCAGGAAGCACACCAACATCCTAATTGTTAAAATACTCCAGGAAAAGTAAGGGTTCAAATACCAACCCCTGATGATGTCCACACAAACCTTCCTCTGGCCCAAAAAATGTCCATTGACTATTACTCTGTTTTCTATCACTCAACCGACTTTGTATGCACATTGGCACTGTCTCTTTTATGCCATGACCTCCCACTTCCCTCATAAGTCTGTCATGAGGCACTTCATTGCTCATTGCCTTCATTGCTCATTGACTATAGGAGTTGGGATGTCATGTTGAGATTCTACAGGACATTGGGGAGACCTCTTCTGGCGTACTTTGTACAATTTGAGTCCCTCTATTACAGGAAAGATATTATTAAATTGGAGAAGGTTTGGAAAAAAGTCACAAGGATGTTGCCTGGATTGGAGGATTTGAGTTATAAGGAGAAGCTGGATAGACTGGGACTTTTTCACTAGAGTGTAGAGGTTGAGGGGTGGCCTTATAGAAGTTTATAAAATCATGACAGACATAGATAGGGTGAATGGCAAAGGTCTTTTCCCTAGGGTGCAGGAGTTCAAAACTAGAGGGCATATTTTTAAGGTGAGAGGAGAAGGACTTAAAAAGGAACCGAGGGGCAAGCTTTTCACACAGTGGGTGGTTCATATGTGGAAATGAACTGCCAGAGGAAGTGGTAGATGCAGGTACAATTATAACATTTAAAAGACATTTGGACAGGCACATGAACAGGAAATATTTAGATAGATATGGCCAAGTGCAGGCAAATGAGACGTGTTTAGTTTGGGATACCTGGTCAGCATGGATGAGTTGGACTGAATGGCCTGTTTCCATGCACTATGATTGTATGACATTGCATCAGATCTCTTCTAGAAATCCATGTGTATCACGTCAAAAACCCCCCAACAACTGTTTCCATTTCCTCTTCAACAATCTGTAGCAAATTAGTTAAACATAATTGCTCCTTTAGAAATCCATGCTGACTCTTCCTAATCAACCCACATTTTTCCATGTGACTTCTGATTCTATCCTGGATAATTGTTTCGAAAAGTTTCCCCACCACTGAAGTTAAAGTAAGTGGTAGCATTGGGCTAAATTAGTGGGCAAAAATGTATCAGACTGAGTTCATGCAGAATGGTCTTTAAGAGGTCTTTATCTTTGAAAGAAGGTCTCTACCTGTGCAAGAAACTCAAAATTTAGCTTGTAGGCTGAGCTGACAGATAAGAACAGGAGTGTCAGACATCCCATTCACTCTGAGAGCTGGCTCTGAGGGAAATGGATCAGTGTCAAGGACTCTCTACGTCCTTGATATAAGGGTGACTTGGAGATACAATACTCATCTCTATGGAGTTATTTCAGATACATTGGATAAATATTTGTAAAGGAGCAATTTTTCAGATTGCAGGAGAAGAACAGTAAACGTCTGCCTAATTAGATATTTCTACCAGAGAAGCAATGGGTCAAATGTTTATCTTTTTGGGCTGGATGTTTCTCTGAACTAATGCTGGTGGTATTCATGGGATCTTCCTCAAAGTGCAGAGTCTTGTGTTCTTCCCACTCACTGACTGTTCAATACTGCCTGGAATCTCCAGGAGTTCAAGATGTCACTGAAGAAGATTATCTCAGAATACAACGGGACCTTGATCAGATGGGCTAATGGACCAAGGAGTAGCTGATGGAGTTTAATTTAGGTAAAGGTGAGGTGTTGCATTTTTGTAAGGCAAAACTTTAACTGTAGGGTCCTGGGGAGTGTTGCTAAACAAAATGGCCTAGGCGTGATGTGCATTGTTCCTTGAAAGTGGAGTCACAGGTAGACAGGGTAGTGAAGAAGGCATTTGGTATGCTTGCCTTCACTGTTCAGCCTTCATTCATCAGTGCATTGAATATAGGAGCTGGGAGGTCATGTTGCAGCTGGATCTTCACATTGGTGAGGCCACTTTTAGAATATGGCATACAATTTCTGGTTACACTTCGATAGCAGGGACATTGTTAAACTTGAAAGAATGCAGATGTTTATAAAATAATTAGGGGGATGGATACAGTAAATAGCCGAGGGATCTTCCTTCTAGGGTGCGGGGAGTCCAAAACTAGAGGGAATAGGTTTAAGATGAGATAGGAAAGATTTAACAAGGACCTGAGGGGAAACTTCTTCACACAGAGGGTGGTGTGTATGGAATGAGCTGCCAGAGGAAGGGTGGAGGCTGGTACAATTACAACATTTAAAAGGCATCTGGATGGGTACATGAGTAGGAAAGGTTTGGAGAGATATGGGCCAAATGCTGGCAAATGGGACCCAGTCAGATTGTGATGACTGGTCAGTGTGGACGAGTTGGACTGAAGGGTGTGTTTTTGTGCTTTATAACTCAATGGCTCTAGGAATCTCTCAGATTTAAAAAAAATACTTGGATATTGAAAGGTTTATTATTTAAAGTGCATTCATTATAAAAGTATTTTGCGATGGTGGCAGGATAAAAGGCTGTTTTGAATGTCAGTCAGGTTTCTAGTAACAGTGCTCCCTCTCCATTTCCTGGGGGAATGTGGGGTCAGAGGCTGGTGACCACTAACAGATACAGCTTCCTACACCGTCTCCCCGCAGTTGGACAGTCTGGCCGTACACAAGTGTTCACCCTGGGCTGATCGCCCAGGTAGGGTTGGCAACTCCCCTCGGGCTTGACCTCGGGCGTCCAGGAAATGACAATCAAACTCCAGCACTTTAAATTGTTTTGTTTTTGTTATTTGAACATTTATTTATTGAAAAGGAGGATGGGAGAAAAGGCTGTGAGCCAAGCATTATCCAATTGGGAATGGGTGTTTTTACTTTCCTAGAATCCCTATGGTGTGGAAGCAGGTCAATCTGCCATTGAGTCCACACTGACCCTCCGAAGAGCATCCCACCCTGGATTTCCTGTGGCTAATCCACCTAGCCTGCACACTATGGGTAATTTAGCATGGCCTATCCAAATAACCTGCACATCTTTGCACTGTGGGAGGAAACACAAGCAAACATAGAGAGAATGTACAAACTCCACACAGACAGTCTCCCAAGGGTGGAATATGAACCCAGGTCCCTGACACTGTGAGGTAATAGTGCTAACCACTGAACTACCATACCTGGGAGTCTTCATCATTGATTCCGGACCCCACAAAGTGTCATGGTTTGAGACTAAACCCAGGCAAGAAAACAGCCTGCTCTGATTACTACATACTGTCCTCCCTCAGCTGATGAATCTTTACTCCTCCCTGTTGAACAAAACTTGGAGGAAGCACTGAGGGTGGCAAGCATGCAAAGTGTACTCTGTGTGGGTGATTTCAATGTCCACCACCAAGAGTGGCTCGGCAGCAGTACCACTGATCAAGCTGGTTGAGTCCTAAAGGACGGAGCTGCTAGACTGGGTCTGCAGGAGGCAGTGAGGGAACTAACAAGAGGGAAAAACATACTCGACCACATCCTTTTCAATATGCCAACTACAGATGCATCTGTCCATGACAGTATCGGTAAGGGTGACCATTGCATTGTCCTTGTGGAGACGAAGCCCCACCCTCACATTGAGAATACCTCCATCATGTTGTGTGTTATTATGACTGTGCTAAATGGAACAGACTTTGAACAGATCGAGCCACTCAAGTCTGGGCATCCATGAGGCGCTGTGGGCCATCAACAGCAGCAGAATTGTACCCTAGCACAATGTGTAACCTCATGGCTCGGCATACACCACCCCGCCTCCCCTAACCTCAACCATTACCATCAAGCCAGGGGATCACCCCTGGTTCAATGGAGAGTGCAGGAGATCATGCCAGAAGCAGCACCAAGCACACCTGAAGATGAGGTGTCAACCTGGTGAAGCCACCAAAATTGCACACCAAACAGCGAAGGCAACAAGGGATAGAGAGAGCTAAGCGATCCCATAACCAACGGATCAGATCTAACCTCTGCAGTCCTGCCACATCCAGTTGTGAATGGTGGTGGGTGATTAAACACAAATATTCCCATCCTCAATGATGGAAGAGCCCAGCGCATCAGTGCAAAAGATAAGGCTGAAGCTTTTGCAACAGACTTGAGCTGGAACTGCTGAGTGAATGATCTATCTCGGCCTCCTCCATTGGTTCCTATTGCAGCTTTTGTTCAAGTGTGGATAAAAGAGCTGGATTCCAGAAGTGAGGTGAGAGTAACAGCTCTTGACATTAAGGATGTATTTTAACGAATGAGATATCAAGGAGACCTGGCAAAACTGATTCAATGGGTATCAAGTAGCAAACTCTCTGCTGATTGGTATGAAACCCGGCACATAGGAAAATAGTTGTGATTGTTGGAAGTCAGTCATCTCAGCTGTAGGGCATCTCTGCAGGAGTTCCTCAGGGTAGTGTCCTAGGCCCAACCATCTTCAGCTGCTTCATCAATGACCTTCCCTCCATCATAAGGTCAGAAGTGGGGATGTTTGCCAATGATTGCACCATGTTCACCACCATGTATGACTCCTCAGATAACGAAGCAGTCCATTTTCAAACGCAACAATGTCTGGATAATATCCAAGCTCGGGTTGACAAGTGGCAAGTAACATTTGCACCAACAGATGTCAGGCTATGACTATCACCAATAAAAAACAATATAACCACCACTCGTTGAAATTCAATGGTGTTACCATCACTGAATCCCTCACAATCAACATCCCGAACCACAAACTCAACCAGACCCGCAAATACAGTGGCCACAAGAACAAAAAGAGTACAGAAGAGAAGTATGGAACAGGAACAGGCACCTCAGCCCTCCAAGCCTGTGCCAATCATTGTGCCCTGACTAAACTAAAAAACAAACATTCTGCCCTATTCGGTCCGTACCCCTGCATTCCCTCCCTATTCAGGTAACCATCCAGATGCCTCTTAAATGTCACCAATGTGCCTGCTTTTGCCACCTCCTTTGGCAGTGCATTCCAAGCTCCTACCCCTCTCTGCATGAAAAACTTCCCTCACACCTCTCCCTTGAAATTTTGCCCTCTCACCTTGAACCTATGCCCCCTTGTAATTGAAACTTCAATCCTGGAAAAAAGCCTCTGACCATCCACCCTATCTATACTAATCAGACAACTCACATTTTCCTTCATGTCATATATGTATATTTTAAACAACAGAGGACCTAAGAATGATCCCAGTGGAACATCACTAGTTACCAGTCTCCATTCTGAAAAACACCCTTCCACTGCCCCCCTTTGTTTTCTATGACCAAGCCAGTTTTGTATCCAACTAGCCACCGAATCCTATGTGATTTCAGTCTTTGAACCAATGTTCCATGTGTCATGTGGGACTTTGGTTCCTCAACTCCACATCCACAGCTGTTACTCCATAAATTATCTTTGTCACCTCTTCAAAAAATTCGATCCGGTTCATAAGATATGACCTTCCCAGTATGAAACCATGCTGCCTGTCGCTAACTAGTCCATTTTCTTCCAAATGTGCATATATCCTGTCCCTCAGTATCTTCTCCAAGACCTTCCCTATCACAGATGTCAGACTCACCGGCCTATAATTTCCTGGATTATCCCTGCTTCCTTTCTTAAACAAGGTAACAACATTGGCTAATCTCCAGTCCTCTGGAAACTTGCCTGTGGTCAAGGAGGATGTGAAGATATCCTAGCTATTTCTTCCCTTGCCTCTCGCAATAACTTGGAGAGATCCCATCAGGCCCAGGGGACTTATCTACCTCATTACGATTTAGGATACCCAAAACTTCTTTCTTTAATACATTCTGCAGACTATTTACACACTCATCCCTGACCTCGACATCAGTCATGTCCTTCTGCTCGGTGAATACTGACATAAAGTACTCATTAAGGATCTCTCCCACTTCCTGTGGCTCAGGCACAACTTCCTTTCCTGTCCTTGACAGGGTCTACTCTTTCCCTTGTTACCTTCTTTGTTCTAATGTATACATAAAAAGGCTTGGTCAAGAGTAGGTCAGAAGCTACAAATATTGCAGTGAGAAATTCATGATGACTCCATATAGCCTGAACACCATCTACAAGGCAAAAATCTAGATGGGTGCAGCTCCAGCAACAATCAGCAAGTTTCACATTATCCAGGACAAAGCAACCTGTTTGATTGGCAATATATCCACTCCCTCCACCACTGACTCTCAGTAGCAGCACTGGGTACTATTTACAAGATGCACTGCAGAAATTCACCAAAGATCCTCAGACTGACCCTTCGAAACCCACAACCACTTCCATCTAGAAAGACAAGGGCAGCAGATACATGGGAACACCACCACTTTCAAGTTTCCCTCCAAGCTACTCACCATCCTGGCTTGGAAATGTATCACTGTTCCTTCACCTTTCCTGGGTCAAATTCCTGGAATTTCCTCCCTAAGGGTAATTTGGATCAACCTACAACATGTGGGCTGCAGTGGTTCAAGAAGGCAGCTCACCCGCACCTTCTCAAGGGCAACTCACTGACTGGCAATAATTGCTGGCCCAGCCACATCCCATGAGTGAAGTTAAGAAAATATACATGCATCCTATACTATATATAGTACATACTTATCCCATACTTTCCCACATATACATACATCCCATACCACATATACACCATACCATATATATATATATATATACATCCAACAACATATCACATACAAAACCAGAAAGAAAAACAGTTACATATATAGAGTAATTTTTCATGACCTCAGGCTGCCCCAAAACACCTTACAGCCAACAGAGTATTTTTGAATTATAGTGTTCAGCTGTAATACAGGAAATACAGTGATCAATTTGCACAAGAATTCACAAATGGTAATATGATAATGATGAAATAATCCACATCTGTGACGTTGGTTCACGGATGCAATAGCCAGGACACCTGGGAGAACTCTTTAAGATGTGGCTTTGAAGATGTTCCTGGGTTTTGTGCAGAATCTGTAGATTCCTGTAATATTTATCATACCACACTGCGGGTCAGTCAGTTTTGTTCTTTGTTCAGGGTTGTAAGGTTGTGTGTTGAAGACCCACTCCAGGATGTGAGTACAACATCTCGGCAGGTATTCTTGTGCTGCACTCAATGAGTTCTTTCATTGCTTAAGCTGAAACCACATCTGCCTCTCAGCTGGGTGTAGAAGAATTGAAATTATTTTGAAGAAGATGAACAAGAATATTTTCTGCAATGTTGTGGCTAATACTTACTATACAATCAATATCACTAAAACAGGTAGCCTGGTCATCACTGCTGTTGGTTGGAGTTTGTTGTGTACAAATTAATATGGTTTCCTACAGGGAGACCCTGTGCATTATGGCATGTATGTGTGTCAATGGCAAAAAAAATTGTCTCTGTTAATGGTCCTTTGGACTATATTTCATGAGTAGTTACTGGGCGATAAGGTGCTTTGGAACATTTTGTGGTAGTTAACAGTGCTGCAGAAATGTAAGTTTTCACATATTGAACTACCAAGTACCTCACAAATCATGAAAACTGAGTGTAAGTGAGAATGTATTTTTAAAACGGGGTTGGCGGGTGGGGCGGAGTATCAGATTAGAAAACATGCAAATTCTGTTCGGGCATTCACCTCAATCTCTAAAGGTGTGTGGCACAGTGGTAATGCCCCTACCTATGAGCCAAGAGGCCTGGATTCAAGTTCCATTTACCCCAGGTGCTGTGACCCAACATGCCTGAACAGGCTGATTGGAAATAAATAGACAGCAATTTTATTTTGTATGTTGGGAGCTGGGTGCTGTGAATGTAGTGTTTGTCAGTGTTCCAAACCAAAAGTACAACTGGAGTGGGGGGTGGGGGTTGAGACAAGGAATCTGAGTCAAACCAGATGAGAGCAAGCAGCTGGGAGTCATCCAGAATCCCGTCATACACCATTGCAGCCTAAATAAACCCTCCTATGGTGAGGGAGCCAGTCATAGAGGCTGGGAGTGGATGAAAGATTTGTCCACGTCGGCACTACCGCAACATGGATCCGTCAGCGCTGGTATGGGGTGTATATTTCAAGTATTTTTCTTCCCTCGTTTAGGTCATGTCAGTTTCGGCGAATGATGCCTCTGGCGAAACAGATTGTGAGTAAGGGTGAAGTCAGTATTCCTCCCCAGACTCCCTCTGCTTTCTCGCTGAATTGGCTCTGATGTGCTGCTCTGACATTTTTCACATACCAGTTTACACAGATATAGAGCCTGGACAGTCTGCGACTCTGTAATGAAACCGAACCAGATTCCTTAGCACCAGAACCCGTCGCTAACCTGTTTGTAAAATCAAATGAAAAGATTGTGTCAGTAAAAATGCAATCAAACCAGTAAATGCAGGGGTAGCCTGTAAATTCCCCAGATGTATGTTGTGTGGGGGGGGGGTGGGGTGGGGAGGCAGGGCGCTCAATTGAAACAACTTTTTTTTTGCCGATGTTGTGTTCATTTGCAAAGAAACGTTTAGAGAAAGAGTGTTGCTCCGACCAAAATGGGATTTCTTTAAACAAAAAGTCGGTGTGATGGGGTTATTCCTGACTTCACTTGAGGATCTGCCGTGCAGAGGTCTTCCAAGCCGAAGGTTCTGTCATACACTCCGGCTCTGTAACTGAAAAAAGTCAGTGCATGACAGAACTTTGTTTTGGAAAGACCCCAACTACAACTAAAACCAGGCGAACTGGCTAAAAGCTGCAAACCTTCCCAGCTGTTAAACAGAAGGCACTTTTTACCAGTATATCATTTTTAAAAGTTAACTTTTGATACGATGTCTTATTTTATTTACGTGTGCGTGTATATATCAAAAAGTTAACTTTTATTGCAACATTTAACTAGTTATATACGCAAATCCTGTATGGCTGCAAAGTTGGCTATTTCAAAAGGCAAGGGCATGCTCAAGGAGGTGTTTTAAGACTTTGACTGGAGTGTTTAATTTTACTCTGGGAATGATTTTTGAGTAATTCTGTCTGTCTGTGTGAAGTAGACAGGATCTCCGGGTGAATGTGTGATGTGGCGTTAGCAGAGACACGTGTGAAGGTCCCAGGCAGCAGACTGTTGATTGGTGTGAATTGCAGCTAAAATTCTAGAACAGCAACTTTCCAAGGCACCCCCACCTCGGACAGTCAGTTTAAATGCCGACTTTGAAGCAACAAATATGACTGCTTTGGGAATAGGCCGGATTTGTTAATTTGTTTTATTAATTTAATACTAGCCATTGAAGTTCAGCGCAAAATTAATGCTAACAGGGCCGATTACTTGCTCATAGAACTGTCACTCTATCACACTCATGTATGTGACACGTTGAGGCCGGAGGGGTCTAAGAATAAACAGACTCCACTGAGTTGCAGTCACGATGGGACCTGGGACACAATTTACAAACGCAATATTGGTTTCCAGGGCTTTGCATTGTCAGCAGCAAGCACAGGGCTGACTGAAACAGCCTGAAATTCTGCTTAAACGGGGTGATTCCACCAACAAATGTGGTACAAAAAGTTGCTGGAGAAGCTCAGCAGGTCTGGCAGCAAAAAACAGAGTTTTTTCCTTCACAGATGCTGCCAGACCTGCTGAGCATTTCCAGCAACTTTGTTTTTGTTCCTGATTTATATTTTCTGAAGTCATGTCTGTTCTTAACAAGATGCAGTAAGCAGGGAATGCAGGCCAATGCTTGAATCAATCCCAGTCACTAGTAGCAGTGCTTAAAGGAAGTTACTCAACCATTGTTCTGGCTGTGGTGTGATGACATTTATCTGGTTCCCATAAAAAAAATCAGTATGTTGTAAACATGAAATTTAGATTCATCTACGTTTTGGCATTTGCTAGCTGTAGTTAAATAATTCATATAATGGTTTGTAAATACAGCAAAGTGATCAAGTCACTTTAGAACATTAGACAAAACAATTGATGTTCAGCCACGCGTTAGGAATGATGACCAAAAACTTGATTAAAGGAACGTGAGGGAGAGCCTGAGAGGTTTAGAGAAGGAATTCTTGAATGTGGGGTCTCGATTGCTGAGGCTACAGCCAAAGTAGCCAAAATCAGAAGTGACCCTCAGTCCAGAACTGAAGGAGCACAACGATCTTGAGGTTTCCAGGACTAGATGAGATTACAGAAATGGGCAGGGTGAGGTCGTGGTGGGATGTGATTTTTGTTTTTTTAATTTTCTGAACACTTCTCCCAGCTGCCAGCTGGCTGCCAATACTGGGCACCCTGGTCTTGGCAGAGAGTTAGCTTCTGGGTGGGAGGCGCACTCGTTCTAAGTCACTTTGTTTGTCTTGCCTCAAAACCAAATATCATCTCAGAGAGGCTTTGATCAACTCACTTTTTCTCTGAAGATGCTTACTCTCACAATACTACCACTGAATTTATTGTTCCAAATATCCAATTTCTGTACACACCACCTTGTAATCCCTGATGTGGTGAAAGGAATTTACCAGGCATACCACTGCGTTACATCTGGGGGTCATCTCAGTGTGCAGCTTTGCGAAATCTTGTCTTGCAGACACACAGTCTTTTGGTCTTGGACCTGGAAGTGTGTAAAGAGCCAATGTAGTAGCCAGAGTGGTAGAGATAGAAACAGCATTATTCAGTATTTATGATGTTGCTCATTTCCTTCAGTGATTTCCACCCCCCCCCCCCCCCCCCCCCCCCCCCCCAGTATTTCTTGGGTGGGCAGACTTCTTGAGTGTTTTTTTTTTAAGCAACACCATGTCCACGTGATCCTCAAACATCTGTCTATGCCCAGAGTGACTCTATAAAGCCTTTGAGTGTCAAAGGCAAGCCATCCTTATGCAAAAGTCAGGATTTGTAAAATAAAGACCATACACATTGGAAACAGGAGAAATAAATGTCAGCATGACCCATTTCTCCTGATTGGCTTCAGAGCATTTCTATAAAATCTGTTTTTGGCTAACTTTAAAACAAAACCTTTCTTCCATTTCCAGGAAGACTTGTATTTGTATTAATGACACTCTCCACAGCTTCCGAACATCCCAAAATCAATCAAGTGTTAGTCAATCCATGCACAACACACCCCCACTAACAGCAATGACTAGACAATGTGTTGTGTGAAGCATAAATATTGACCGTGACATTGAGGAGATCTCTTCTTTAGTTGATGTATCTGAGTGTAGACAGTGCCTTGGTCCAATATCTAACCTGACGGACTGCACCTCTGAAAGCACAGCATTCCCTGCGCTGGAGTGACTTTTGCGTACATTTCATGCTAATGCCTTCTGGAGTGAGGCTGGACCAACAGTCCTCAGATTCTTAAAATGGGAGGGTTAGAGCTGGTGAGATGTGTGATCAGCACGGGCTGAGATGCTGCACATGGAATATGTTCGCCAGTTCAGAAAAGTTTTGCTAAAGAAATCAGCAAGAATGTGTGTGCTGTATCTCAGTCAAACTGGGATCAGGCTAAAGGTGAAGCAGGAATAGTGAGAAGTACTTGTGTTTCTGGCATCCCCCCCCCTCATTTCCACTTTCCCTCAACTTGAGTCTGTCTCTGGTGTTGGTTTAAACTGATTTGTTTTGTCGACCAGGCCTTGAAAGTTTGTTCATTCGCCCTCTCTGTAAAAGGCTCAGTAAATATTGTATTATGAAACATGTTTGCTTTTCATGGTTTGCAGTTCCTGAAGGACATAACCACTGGGAACCACTCTCTTACTGTATAATTACATCCCATTTATATCACAGGATCTGTGCCATTCTAAGAGATCACTGCAAAACCAAGGGACATGGCAGCAGTTTGCACAACTGTTTCCACACTGACTGTGTGGCTTTAACCCAGATCTCCACCGCGCCCCCCCCCCCCCCCCCCCCCCCCCCCCCCATATCAGTGGGAGATGGGAGGGAGGGTAGGAAGGGCAGTTAAAAAGAATGGAATCCTTTCTTACCTCCCTACCCCATCAACCTTCACTTTTAACAGACAAATAATACAACTGCACCAGCCAGAAGTTTCCTTTTTAAACATGCAGATTCCATCCCAACCAACAATTTTGATGGAGGCTTGAGCTATGCTCCACCACCAGGACAGACCTCCTGGGGGAGGGGTTTGGGTGCCACAACAAGGCTAGTCAGGTAAGTTTTACTTTAATGTTTTATGTTAAATTCTGTTTTTGGAAGTTGGTCTCCCATCAAATACCACAAAGAAGAGACCCTACTGCAGGCCCCTCACCACAGGATCATAAGTCTATCTTTCTTTAGGTTCCTTTTTACTTTTTCCTTCATTCACTCCAGTTTAACATCTCACCTGATGTCGCTGACGGTATAACATTCTCTCAGCACTGCACTGGGAACGTCTAGATTCCAACTCCAATCTCTGTGAAGATTTAGCCCATTACCTTCCAACCAATGACCGTGCTGTGGAAGCATGAGAGCAACACTGATGCAGTTAGGCTGGAGAGTCACTCACATGGCCCTGTTTGATCTCCAGATCCCATTTAAGGTGCCAGGACAATGATCAACATGGGGGGCATAAAAGGAGCAGTGGCAGAATCCCCCTGTGGGAAATGCAGAGGGACACTGACAGCAAATCAAACTGTGCTGGGACTATGGAGTTCCAACCAATCTCCACAACAAGCTATCCCTTTGTCTCTGCTTTTAGGAGCCGTCCCTCTACACCGTCAAAGCAGTCATCATCCTGGACAATGATGGGGAACGTCTGCATGCCAAGGTAAGTCCTAAAGGATAGCAGTTTGATAAAAGCTGTTGTTACCTCTGTAGCATCTACAGTCTTAGCTCATGCTCTGTTTCCCTCTCCCCACAGTATTATGATGATGCCTATCCTTCCACCAAGGAACAGAGGAATTTTGAAAAGAATATTTTTAGCAAGACACATAAAAGTGATAGTAAGTGTGCTTGTCCCCCTTTAGCAGTGCCATTGTTAAATGTGGTTTAATCTTACTGCCCTGTCCTGCCACTCCTTGGGGTGGCTGTATGGTTCGTTGGGCCAGTGGGACCAGATGTCACAGCCAAAGCCAATGCAGCTGCTCAGTAGCTTCCTTTTGGTCCTGGGCCCTGTATCTCGGGAGGGGTACGTTGGCACTGGAAGGTCTACATCAGGGATTAACAAGAGTGATACCAAGCTTCAGTTGCAAGGACATGTTACCTAAACTGGGCTTCTAACCCAGCAGGTATACATCATACAAATGTGCACATTAGGATCAAGCGCAGGATGTTGGGGGCCCCTCAAGGTGACTGAGACATTCTGTGAGATATGGCTGATGACCTCAGCTTCACATTCCCACCTGCCTCGATGTGCTTTGACTCTCTTCTTCATCAGGCAATTTATTAATGGATGATCTAATTGTTGGTGGCTGATCAACATACATGGGAAAATGGTTCAAAGTTACTGAGCTCGGGGAAGGTCACAGTATGTGAACGCAACACATTGAGAACAGGTGGCTGACACTCTGTTATCAAGGTGTTTATGGACATGAACAACTGACGTAACTTTTTGACCGATTATGAAATCTTCACTTCTACTATTGTAGACTATCTCAGATGCACCTGAGTGTAAGGAAAGCATTAGGGTCATCTACCTTGGACCTAGGAAAGATAAATCAGAGTACTTTCTAAATAGTGAGAATTCAGAAATGGAAGCAGAGAGATTTAAGGGACCACAAAACAGAAATAATAAAATATTCTTGGACAGGTATAAAAAAAATGACTTTAGAATGTTGGCAAATGTCTCGAGGGGACTGTGGAAGGTCACAGAAAACAGTGAAAGTTACTTGCAGTTGTACAGTGATCTGGTCATAGCTAAATTGGAAGCCTTCAGCTTAGATTGATTGGTATATTAATAGGACTAAAGGGTTAAATTGTGCGGACACTTAGACCATAAGACATAGGAGTGGAAGTAAGGCCATTTGGCCCATCAAGTCCACTCTGCCATTTAAATCATGGCTGATGGGCATTTCACCTCCACTTCCCTGCACTCTCTCTGTAGCTCTTGATTCCTTTTGAGATCAAGAATATGTCAATCTCTGCCTCGAAGGCATCCAACGTCCCGGCCTCCACTGCACTCCGTGGCAATGAATTCCACAAACCCACCACTCTCTGGCTGAAGAAATGTCGTCTCATTTCAGTTTTAAATTTACCCCCTCTAATTTTATGGCTGTGCCCACGGGTCCTAGTCTCCCCACCTAACGGAAACAACTTCCTAGCATCCACCCCTTCTAAACCATATATTATCTTGTAAGTTTCTATTAAATCTCCCCTCAACCTTCTGAACTCTAATGAGTACAATCCCAGGATCCTTAGCCATTCATCATACACTAAACCTACCATTCCAGGGATCATCTGTGTGAATCTCCGCTGGACACACTCCAGGGCTAGTATGTCCTTCCTGAGGTGTGGGGCCCAAAATTGGACACCGTATTCTAAATGGGGCCTAACAAGAGGTTTATAAAGCCTCAGAAGCACATCGCTGCTTTTATGTTCCAACCCTCTTGAGATAAATGACAACATTACAGTCGCTTTCCTAATTACAGACTCTACCTGCAAGTTAACCTTTAGAGAATCCTGGACCAACACTCCCAGATCCCTTTGCACTTCTGATTTGCAAATTTTCTCACCGTTTAGAAAATAGTCCATGCCTGTATTCTTTTTTCCAAAGTGCAAAACCTCGCATTTACTCACATTGAATTTCATCAGCCATTTCCTGGACCACTCTCCTAAACTGTCTAAATCTTTCTGCAGCTTCCCCACCTCCTCAGTACTACCTGCCTGTCCACCTATCTTCGTATCATTGGCAAGCTTCGCCAGAATGCCCCCAGCCCCTTCATCCAGATCATTAATATATAAGGTGAACAGCTGCGGCCCCAACACTGAACCCTGCGGGACACCACTCGTCACTGGTTGCCATTCCGAGAAAGAGCCTTTTATCCCAACTCTCTGCCTTCCGTCTGACAGCCAATCTTCAATCCAAGCCAGTAGCTCACCGCGAACACCATCGGCCCTCACCTTGCTCAGCAGCCTCCCGTGAGGCACCGTATCAAAGGCCTTTTGGAATTCTAGATAGATAACATCTACTGGGTTTCCCTGGTCTAACCTACTTGTTACCTCTTCAAAGAATCCTGACAGGTTTGTCAGGCACGACCTCCCCTTACTAAATCCATGCTGACTTGTTCTAATCTGGCCCTGCACTTCCAGGAATTTAGAAATCTCATCCTTGACAATGGATTCTAGAATTTTACCAACTACCGAGGTTAGGCTAATCGGCCTATAATTTTCCATCTTTTGCCTTGATCCTTTCTTAAACAAGGGGGTTACAACAGCAATTTTCCAATCATCTGGGACTTTCCATGACTCCAGTGATTTTTGAAAGATCACGACCAAAGCCTCCGCTATTTCCTCAGCCACCTCCCTCAGAACTCTAGGATGTAGCCCATCGGGGCCAGGAGATTTATCAATTTTTAGATCCTTTGGCTTTTCTAGCACTTTCTCTTTTGTAATGCCTACCATACTCAACTCTGCCCCCTGACTCTCCCTAATTGTTGGCATACGCAAAGTACTTATTAAGTTCTTCAGCTATTTCCTTATCTCCCATTACTAGCCTTCCAGCATCAATTTGGAGCACCCCAATGTCTACTTTTGCCTCTCGTTTGTTTCTTATGTGTTGAAAGAAGCTTTTACTATAATTTCTAATATTACTAGCTCGCCTACCTTCATATTTGATCTTCTTCCTTATTGCTGTCTTTGTTATCCTCTGTTTGTTTTTGTAGCCTTCCCAATCTTCTGATTTCCCAGTGCTCTTGGCCACTTTATAGGCTGTCTCTTTTTCTTTGATATATTTCCTGACTTCCTTTGTTAGCCATGGCTGTCTAATCCCACCCCGGATAATCTTTCTTTTCTTTGGGATGAACCTCTGTACTGTGTCCTCAATTACACCCAGAAACTCCTGCCATTGTTGCTATACTGTCTTCCCCGCTAGGCTCTGCTTCCAGTTGATTTTCGTCAATTCCTCTCTCATGCCCCTGTAATTACCTTTATTTAACTGTAACACCATTACATCCGATTTTGCCTTCTCTCTTTCAAACTGCAGACTGAACTCTACCATATTATGATTGCTGCCTCCTAAGTGTTCCCTTACTTAATGTAATAAGAGACAAAATACTGTGGATGCTTTCAATCTGAAATAAAATAAATGCTGCAAATATTCAACAGGTCAGGAAGTCATTTCCTAGCATAGAAATTCTTTCTAAGGATGTAACTGAGTTTTCCAGAGTAAGTAAAGATTTTTTTAAAGGTCTTTCACAAAATTCCTGTCTGTAAGCAAATGCTTAAAGATTTGAACGGTCATTTTTTTTAAAGAAAAAAGTTACTCATGGGATGTGAGCATTGCTGGCTGGGTCCAGCATTTATTGCCTGTCCTATTTGCCCCTTGGTGGTGAGCTGCCTTCTTGACCCACAATACCCTTGGGGAAGGGTTTCCAGGAGTTTGACCCAGGAACAGTGATATATTTGCAACTTGCATGTTTCCTGTATGTGTTGCCCTTGTCCTTCTAGATGGAAGTGGCTGTGAGTTTGGAAGGTACTGTCTAAGGATCTTTGGTGAATTTTTGCTGTGCATCTTATAGATAGTATCAGCAGTGTGCATTGAGTGTTGGTGTGGAGGGAGGGGATTCTTGTGGGTGTGGAACCAATCAATTGGGCTGCTTTGTCCTGGATGAGTACTGTTGAATCTGTAATTACCCAGGCAGTATCTAACCTTCTCTGATTCCAAAAGTCACTGTTTTGAAACGTTAACTTGGTTTTTCCCTCAACAGATGTTGAATATTTACAGTATTTACTGTTTCTGTTTACAGGTTAGGTTAGACAATTAAGAATTGAATTATTGTGATTACTGAAGAGGATGAAAGGATTGGCTGAGTGGCTGACAGTGAGCAGAAAGGTGTCACCTTACAGGAGGATAGACACAGAATGGGCAGATCAGTGAAAAATGGAATTTAACCCTGATAAGCATGAGATGGTGCACTTTAGAACCAGTAACTAGACAAGGGAGTCGTCAATCAGTGACAGGATTCTGGGAAGTTCAAAGGGCTTTGTGGACAGGCACTCCAAGATCCCTTTGGGTGACAAGACAGATTTACAGCGTAGTTAAGAAGGCATAGATGACACTTGCTGTTATCAGTCACAGCATAATTATAAGAGCAGGGAGGCTATGTCGGAACTTTGGTTAGGCCTTGGCTGGAGTACTGTGTGCATTACTGGTCCATACATTATGGGAGGGAGTTGCAGAGGAGATTGATCAGGATGCTAGCTGGAGTGGAGCCGCCTCGCTTCGAAGAGGGACTCAATAAGCTCCGGTTGGTTTCTTTTGAGCTGAGAGGGGTTCCTGACTGAGGCAAATAAAATCATGAGGGGCATGGACAGGGTGGATAGGAAACAGCTGTTCCTAAACTATTTGAATGATCAATAACAACGGGTGTAATTTTAAGGCAAAAGCCAGGAGGTTTCGAGGGGATTTGAGGAAAAAATGTTTTCACCCAGAAGATGGTGGGAATCTGAAATGCACTGCCAGGGAGGGTAATGGTGGGGGTGGGGGTTGGTGGGAGGGGGCATGGTGTGAGCCTCGCAACCGTTTTAAAAGTACTTGTATGAGTACTTGACATAACATTGAAGACTTTCAACCTAGTGCAGGAAAATGGGCCCAGTGTAGGTTTAGAGAACATAGAACATAGAGTACAGCACAGAACAGGCCCTTCAGCCCACAGTGTTGTGCCGACAATTGATCCTCATGTATGCACCCTCAAATTTCTGTGACCATATGCATGTCCAGCAGTCTCTTAAATGACCCCAATGACCTTGCTTCCACAACTGCTGCTGGCAACGCATTCCATGCTCTCACAACTCTCTGTGTAAAGAACCCGCCCCTGACATCCCTTCTATACTTTCCACCAACCAGCTTAAAACTATGACCCCTCGTGCTAGCCATTTCTGCCTTGGGAAATAGTCTCTGTCTATCAACTCTATCTATGCCTCTCATTATCTTGTATACCTCAATTAGGTCCCCTCTCCTCCTCCTTTTCTCCAATGAAAAGAAACCGAGCTCAGTCAACCTCTCTTCATAAGATAAGCCCTCCAGTCCAGGCAGCATCCTGGTAAACCTCCTCTGAACCCTCTCCAAAGCATCCACATCTTTCCTATAATAAGGCGACCAGAACTGGACGCAGTATTCCAAGTGCGGTCTAACCAAAGTTTTATAGAGCTGCAACAAGATCTCACGACTCTTAAACTCAATCCCCCTGTTAATGAAAGCCAAAACACCATATGCTTTCTTAACAACCCTGTCCACTTGGGTGGCCATTTTAAGGGATCTATGTATCTGCACTCCAAGATCCCTCTGTTCCTCCACACTGCCAAGAATCCTATCCTTAATCCTGTACTCAGCTTTCAAATTTGACCTTCCAAAATGCATCACCTCGCATTTATCCAGGTTGAACTCCATCTGCCACCTCTCAGCCCATCTCTGCATCCTGTCAATGTCCCGCTGCAGCCTACAACAGCCCTCTATACTGTCAACGACACCTCCAACCTTTGTGTCGTCTGCAAACTTGCTGACCCATCCTTCAATCCCCTCATCCAAGTCATTAATAAAAATTACAAACAGTAGAGGCCCAAGGACAGAGCCCTGTGGAACACCACTCACCACTGACTTCCAGGCAGAATATTTTCCTTCTACTACCACTCGCTGTCTTCTGTTGGCCAGCCAATTCTGTATCCAGACAGCTAAGTTCCCCTGTATCCCATTCCTCCTGACCTTCTGAATGAGCCTACCATGGGGCCTACCCTCCAAGAGTCAGGTTTTTTGCTGCAGACTGCATGAACTGAAGGACCTTTTCCTGGACTGTGTGATTTTATGAAATGAAGTGTTTCTAGCAGGAGATTGAGAATCCGGGAC
This sequence comes from Stegostoma tigrinum, assembly GCF_030684315.1. NCBI lineage: Eukaryota > Metazoa > Chordata > Chondrichthyes > Orectolobiformes > Stegostomatidae > Stegostoma > Stegostoma tigrinum. Next base: position 3,203,295 of record NC_081384.1, on the reverse strand, counting down.
GAGCAGGCATGATCTTAACATCAGACTTGGGATACTCTGTAATGATGTCAAGAATGCTCCCCCATACACAAGATATAGATGTTTCTATTTCTCTGCCCCTAACACCTGAGACAGGGGTCCATTTAAAATTTCAAACCAGAAATTGATGGACTTGTGTCGGGCAAAGCTAGGGAGAGAAACAAAGCCACGGTGGGTAGATGTTTAAGACGTCGTTCGAGTGTAAAATGAAGAGCAGAGAGTAGACAGAGGAAATTGAAGACACGAAACCATTTAATTCGAGTGGAATTCTGATCCTCTGTCCTATGACTGCAACAGGTGACATTGCATTCCTGGAAGGATTGACCATCATCTATAAAAGTTCTGTTGATCTGTACTTTTACATCGTGGGGAACTCCCAGGAAAATGAGGTAAAATTAACCATTTTTGCTGAATAACTGAAGTACGGCAGATATGTGGCAAAATGCAAGATGGAGTCCAAGCACCTCCAGTGAGGTTGGTGCGTACTCCCCTGACACTGTCTCCTGCCAGAACAACTCGGAGCAACAGCGGCAGAAACATTGAGAGAATCTCCCGTCGCTTTTGTTTACAACCAGTATGGGGACCATTGAGGATTTCAGAAAATTGGAAATATTCACTCTTTCGGATTCTCTCTGACTTTCTCTCTGGTTATGTTCAGTGTGTTGTCAGTTCCGGGGGTCAGGGAGGTTTCTACCCATTGACCAGGTTTGTTCCCAAATCCAGGTGTCTGAAGACATTACATTCGTGAGGCAGACAGGAAGAGAAGGATGTTTAGACAGGAAAGGACTGAAGTGAAGAGTGGAAGGGCAGGCATGTGGAACACACACAGCATTGGCATGTTGAGCTGATTCCAACCTCTACCCTAACACATCCCCAGCTGTCTTCACTCACAATCACAGGATTTTTGCAGCAGGAAAGAGGCCACTCAGCCCATCGTGCCTGCATTGCTAGCCCATTGAGGTTCATTACCCAGGGCCAATCTCCTATACCCTTGCACGCTGTTTCATTTCCAAATAACCATCCAGTGATGCTCAGAATGCCTCAATTGAACCTGCCTCCCCCACATTTCCATGCAGTGCATTCTAGACCCTCACCACTCGCTGGGTGAGAAAGCACTTCCTCACTTCACCCTTGCATTTTTTTTGGCGCATTGTTTTAAATCCATGCTCTCTCATTCTTCCTGCTTGTGAGCAGGAACAGATTCTCCTACCTGTCTACCTTATCCAGGCTACTCAGGATTTTTTGAAAACCTCTATCAAATATCCTCCTCTCAGCCACCTTCTCTCCAGGGAGGACCAATCCAAACTTTCAAACCCATCCTTATCACTGATGCTTCTCATTCCCAGAACCGTTCTCATAAATTGCTTCAGTCCTCTCTCCAGTGCGTTCATACCTTTCCTATAATGTGGTTTCCACAACTGTATACAATATTCCAGCTGGGGTCTAACAAGGGCATTATACAAGTTTAACAGCATCTCCTTGCCCTTGTACTCTGTACCACTCATTGCTTCTATTTGCCATTTTTCAAAAATGACCTTACAGTTAAGGCTTAATTTAGTTTGGTTTTGCCCTTTGTTTTCTAATCCCTCCTTTCTCTTCCTGTTTTCAGTAAACACTTCCAACCCCACAACGCCCAAGATCTCTGTGTCCTCCAGTTGTATTGTCCTGCACATCCCAAATTTCCCATGCCCCATTCCCTGGCAATTTTGCCAGCTGATTGTAAGCCAGAGTCTGGCACTGCTCACTCCTCCTCCTGTCATGAAACTATTCTTAAAACCCAATTTCATTTCTGCCTTTGGCTTCCATACTTTCTCTACTTTACCTTTTTACTGATATAAGTCACAGTATGTTTCCTAAAGTTGTTGGTGTGCCTGACTCAGTGTTGTATCAGCCTAGTTCTGGTTTCCTCTATGTAATCTGTTACTGTTATTACATGAAGTGCCCTCATTTACAATATCATGGTCTGTGTAATGTGTAATAAATTCTGTCTATTTCCAGCTCATGTTAATGGCCGTTCTCAATTGCCTGTTCGACTCTTTGAGCCAAATGTTACGGTAAGTGAGACTTTTTTTTAAAAACCCTTGCTTAAGTCAAAGCTTTTAACCTGTGTCAACCCGTGAAAATATTTTGCTATCTTCTCCCACCATCTCCATTCCTCGTGACCAATTTGAAGCCTGAACTTGACTGTTTCTGTTTGTAACCTTAGCCCTCGTTAACCTAGCACGGAGTTTCTGAACTCATACACCCACGTGCTGCCACAAAGATCCTCATCCGAAATTCCATAAAATCTCTCAACTCGACACCTCCCTTGGTCCCTCTGCAGAATCCCTCGTCTGTGCTGTTTGCTGCTTTTAGACCTGAGCTTTTCCAACACTCTGCTGCCCATATCCAAAGTCTCACCAAATCGTCTATGTGCCCACTGCTTTTTATCGGTTTCCAGTCCAGCAATACTTCTCACTTTAGCTGTCTCATCCAGATGTTCCCTACATAACCTCGCTCCTTTCCAACTCCTTAGCCTCCTCCAATGGTATTTCTACAGTTTTGCTCTACAGGTTTATCTCTAGCTCCCTTAACCCTATCACTGGTGGGTGTCCCTTCAACTGTCTAAGCTTTAGGCTGTCAAATTAACTCACTTTTGCGATCTTTAGAACCCCCACGCTCTCGCGCTCCCTGTTTCTCTGTCTAATTTCCACCCACAGTCTTGTGTTTTCTTCATCACTCTGTTTTTCACCCCCTGTCTCACCAGCTCTTCCCTTAAGACCCTACTGGGAAGCTCTCTCTCGTTATGATCAAGCCTTTAGTTGCCTGACCTACTGCCTCCTCATTTGCTTCAGTATCTTTGTTTTTGATTGTGTTTCTGTGAAATGTTTTGGGTAGTGAATATAGTTAAACTGCCGCCATAATACAAATAGTTGTTTTTCATTGTTGATACTAATTGTGGCTGGTTTAGAGATCATCAGGGCTTTAAATCTTCACTTTGTATTTATTGGTAACTAATTTTATGATTCAGGAAAAATGTGGAAAAGAAATCTCTGATGGAGAATATGGATGGGCTCCTCCTTATCTTGGATGAGGTTGTGGATGGCGGGTGAGGCCAGTTTTGCATTTATTGTAGTTTTAGTTTTGGAAAAGTTCACTATGTCAAGAAATTGTCACCTCACAGCTTGTCAGTTTCTGCCTACTTAAGATTATTGAGTTATAGAATCCAGAGCACGGAAACAGACCCTTCGGCCCAATTCGTCCATGCGGACCAGATATCCTAAATTAACCCAGTCCCATTTGCCAGGATCTGGCCTGTATCTCTCTGAAACCCGTCCTATTCATATACCCATACAGATGCCTTTTAAATGCTGTAACTGTACCAGCCTCCACCAGTTCCTCTGGCAGCTCATTCCATATACACACCACCCTCTGCGTGAAAAAGTTACCCCTGAGGTCCCTTTTAAATCTTTCACCTCGCACCTTAAACCTATATCCTCTAGGTTTGGACTCTGCTATCCTGGGGGAAATACCTTGGCTATTCATCCCATCCATGTCCTTCATGATCTTAAAAACTTCTATAAGGTCACACCTCAGCCTCTGCTCCAGGGGAAATAGTCCCTCACTCCCTATACCTCAAACCCTCCAACCCTGGCAACATCCATGTAAATCCTTTCTGAGCCCCTGAGAACAGAATTGAACACAGTATTCCAAAAATGTCCTGTACAGCCACAAGATGACCTCCCAACTCTTATACCAATGTATTGGCCAATAAAGGCAAGCATTCCAAACACCACCTCCACTCTCCTGTCTACCTGCGACTCTACTTTTGAGGAACTATGAACCTGCACTGCAAGGTCTTTTTGTTCAGCAACATTTCTCAGGACCTCAGTAATGATTGTATAAGTCCTGCCCTGGTTTGCCTTTCGAAAATGCAGCACCTCACATTTATCTAAATTAGACTCCATCTGCCATTCCTCAGCCCATTGGTCCATCTGATCAAGATCCCATTGTATTCTGAGGTAACCTTCTTCACTGTCCACTACACCTCCAATTTTGGTGTCATCTGCAAACTTACTAACCATATCTCCTATGTTCACATACAAATCATTTATATAAATGATGAAAAGCAGTGGGCCAAACTCTGACCTTGTGGCACATTGTTGGTCACAGGCCTCCGGTCTGAAAAGCAACCCTCCACCACCACCACCTGTCTCCCACCTTCTGAGCCAGTTCTGATCCAAATAGCTTTATCTCCCTGTGTATTCTGCATGATTAACCTTGCTAATCAGTTTACCCTGTGGGATCTTGTCAAACGCCTTATTGAAGTTAAAATAGATCACATCCACCATTCTGCCTTCATTGGTCTTCTTCGTTACTTCTTCAAAAAGAACTCAATTAAGTTTGTGCATGAGAAATTGTGTCTCACCATATCATGTTGACTATCCCTAATCAGTCCTTGCCTTTCCAAATATACATAAATCCTGTTCCTCAGGATTCCCTCCAACAACCTTGCCCACCACCAATATCAGGCTCACCGTTACAAGGACCAGTTTTGTAAGTGGGGTTTCTATCATGCTGTGTTTAAAAGATTTAACTTAATCTAATTCAGGTGTTAAAATGAAACCAGGATTTGATAGGGTCACTGGAGGGAAACTTTCCTCTAGTTGGCAGGGAAGTTGAAGAATCAGAACCAGGGACTGAATTTTAAAGTTGGGGCCAGCCTACAGGGGTGGTGATGTCAGGAAGCACTCTTCACACAAGGAGCTATGGAGGATAAAATAGTATTCTTTTTTTCTTTACTCATTCATGAGATAAGGGTGTTGCTGGCCAGGTAGCATTTATTGCCCATCCCTAATTGCCCCAGGGCAGTTCAGGGTCAACCCCATTGCTGTGGGTCTGGAGTCACATGTAGGCCAGACCAGCTAAGGATGGCAGTTTCCTTCCCTAAAGGGCATTAGTGAGCCAGTTGGGTTTTTCTAACAATTGACAATGGATTTGTGGCCATCCTTAGATTCCAGATATTTTCTTGAATTCAAATTCCACCATCGGCTGTGGCTGGATTCAAACCTGTCTCCCCAGAACATTATCTGTGTCTCTGTCCAAGTCTCAGTCCAGCGAGAACATCGCCAGGTCATCACGTCCGCGTGTGTTATCAGCAACATGGTGGCCTGACGGATGGGATGCATTCCAGGGTGATGGAGCTGGATTAATATCCAATAAACTGTCGTCCTCTCCTTTTAACTTTGTCCCTCTGCTGCTCTGACAGGGTCATTCTGGAGAGTGATCCTCAACAGGTCATTCAGAAAGTGAATTTCAGGGTAAGTGTCTGATCTGGAACATATCAACACCCTTGTTTCGCACTTTCCTGTTTAGGGGTGACTATATCTTTATTCTTTGCATTCTCTTTCTGTGTCTGTCTCTGTCTCTCTGCCAGGCAGATTCTGAATCAGCCTATGGCTTTGTTCTGTTTGACTATCTGACGAGCAGTGGGAACAGTGGGGACCAAGCCCACCGGCCTCTGAACTAACAGCAGCTAGAGCAGGTATGGTGAGAGAATGCAGATTTGCTGTGCCCTCACAGCATGCTGTCCCGTGGAAGGTGCTGTCCAGCTGACGGGAGTTTGCTGCTGATTGACTGATTTGTATTTATCTCTTTGTACAATATTATCAGCGACCCCCATCAGGAATCTGGAAGGTTATGAAGTCGGTGCAGTGAGGAGTTTGTGAATGCACCTGAGTTTGGTAGAGAATTAGATCATAAGGACACAAGAAGTAGGAGTAGGCCATTCAGCCCCTTAACTCAGTAAGCTCATGACAGAACTTGTACCTCAATGCCATGTTCCTCCTGCACTGAGGCTCTGCTGGGAACTGCCTCATGGAAAGCATAAGACAGCTCTTCTTGAAATTTTTTTCCTCTTGTGATCTTGTTTTTGATACATTAGAAGTTGCTGTCAGATCAGGAATGAGGCTTGATGGTGTGTTTGAGGGAGGAGGGGACTGTGAGACCGAGTGTTAGGAGCTGCTTCATTCAAAATGAAAAGGACCTGCTTTTCCTGTGGGCTTTGTAAGACCACAGCCACAGCTAATATCAGCCAGTTAGGCTGTGTCCACTATTTTAAAAACACCGAGCATTTTAAAAGATCCACACAACTGTTGGCACATGGTCAGAAATCTATGGCACTGAATGTTGTTTTGGAACTTACAACCCCAAAGCAACAGCTAGTGCCCCTACGGAGGGCCATGACTCACCATTGGGATGTCCCAGCACACAGTAGCATAAATACAAAATATTTCTATAGCACCTTTTCTAATGTCTGGATTTTCTGGGCTATATTACAGCCAATGGAGAACCTTTTTAAAAATGTGGGGAGTATGGTAATGTATGAAACATAACACCCAATTTGTACACAGCAAGCTCCTACAAACAACAATGTGATAATGACCAGATTAGCTCTCTGTTGTGGTGTTCATTTCACGGGATGTATTTTGGCCTGGACACACACATGTTCAACTTCTTCGAAATGTTTACCATTGGAACCTTTGCAGCCAAGTGAGGAGTGAGTTTGTTTGTGTTTCATGTCCGATCCGGTATCGGGTGGCGTGGGGCCCCTCCAGCCGTGCGCCGCTGTTGTCCATCTGGATTAAGTGCTCAAGTTTCTGACATTAAACTTCAACTTCTTGAATTTGAAGTGAATGTGTTACCCAATGAGCAAAGGCTGACACTTTTCAAAAAGGGGTTTTCCAAAGATCTCTATTTCCCCTCGCTACATCGTCTGGACTTTAATATTCTCGGCGGGTTCCTCCTCCACAATTGGTGTCCGGTCACCCCCATTAAAATTCACGAGGGCGACTGGGTTTTGCAGAGAATTGGATCATAAGGACAGTAACAAACAGGAGTAGGCTATTCAGCCCATCCATCCACCTATCCCATTCAATAAGATCATGTTCCTCAATGCCATATTCCTGTTGTTTTCCCTTATTCCATTTGTAGTCCTTGGAAAAATCCTATCGATCTCTCAGCTTCGGTTGGGCATGTATGTGAAACTCTCGTGGTTGAGGTAGCCCAGCTCCCACAATCTAGACTTGAACATGGATAATGGCCACGATAATGAGGAGGAGCAAGGAGACCAACATTCTGTTTTTGGGAAATGTAGTTTTTAACGTTATGCATGATTTGTGCTGATATGAAGTTTCACTTTTAAAGAGTACTATGTTCATGCAGTGTGCTGCCCAGGTTATATTGATTGCAGGTTGAAATGAGTAACAAGCTCACTGCCAAATTGAATAAAGTCTGTAAATGCTGGACCATTGCAACAGGTTAGTCAGTGTAGGTCACGGTGCACAGCAAGGCCAGCAGTTCAGGTGTTTGGCTTCTTCACGCTGACTGCAAAAGTCATACTACTTATTCCAATAAATGCCTTTTCCAGAAGCTCTCTCTCGGCTTGTCCAATCCAGGCTATTTGCATGTCCTTGATTTTTAATTACTGTCCGTTGTTGGCATGCTGTCAACTGTCCTGACCTGAAGCTCGCTTGCTCGCTCTCTCCCTGTCTCCCCTCTTCCTCCCTCCTCCACCCCACCCCCTGCAAGAATATTGCCTGTGATGGCCTCTTTCTGCACTGCAGGGCCCAAAGTGATTTTTCCACTCGGCTCTGTGTCTGTGTCAACCGGAAGGACTGGCAGAGCAACCCCAGGACAATCTGGGCTCAGCTAATATTATTTCTCATTGTATGTGGCCAGCAGGTCTCCAACAGGCTGCCCCCTTCCAGGGTCCCAGGCTACACCCTTCTGCCACCCTGTAGGCTCTAGAAAGAAGGTTCAGGCGCTCTTAAAATAACATCTGAGGTTTACAGGGGTAGGACAGCATCTGCTGAAGGAATCGTATTTACAGAGAGAGAGTGTGTACGTGTCAGATGAGCAGGAGGTAGAAAATAAACTTGGGAGAAAACTTGCAAAGTGTTTGTAGAAGACAAACTGCCAGTATTGGGGGAATGACGAAAGTGGGACAGAAGTCGCAATAAGAATTTTATACCTAAACGTTAGGAGATGGGGCAAAACTTTATTTATGCAGTGGGGAACCGGATGTGTAATTCAGAGGATGAGGTATTCGGCCTTCCAACAGACACAACAGGGAGTGAAATAGTTTTTAAAGAAATGCCTCGATGGAGCGTAGTTGCAGACGCTGAGATGGTTTGGGGTGTGTGTACTTCAATGCTGGAAGTATCAGAAATAAAGTGAATAAACTGAGAGCATGGGTCGATATCTGGAACTACGATGTTGTGGCCATTACAGAAACTTGGGTAACTCAGGGACAGGAATGGTTGTTGGCAGTTCCGGGATTCGGATGCTTTAAAAGAAATAGGGAGGGTGGAAAAAGAGGTGGGGGAGTGGCATTGCTAGTCAGGGCGAGTATAGCAGCTACTGAAAGGCAGTTTGAGAATGATATGTTGACAGAGTCAGTTTGGGTTGAGGTCAGGAACAAGGAAGGAGCAGTCACTTGTTTTCTTTTTTTTAAACAGATCCCCTAATAGTTGCAGAGAAGTGGAGGAGCAGATTGAGGGGCAGAAGTCACAGGGTTACAGTCATGGGTGACTTCAACTTTCCAAATATTGACTGGAAACATTTTAGTTCTAATAATTTAGATGGAGCAGATTTTGTCCAGTGCATTCAGGAAGGATTCCTGACACAGTGTGTAGATAGACCAACATGAGGAGAGGCCACTTTGAATTTGGTGCTTGGCAATGAACCGGGCCAAGTGTTGGAGCTGGTGGTAATGATCGTAACTCTGTTACTTTCACGATAGTCATGGATAAGGATGGGTACATACAGCAGGGTAAGGTTTATAATTGGGGGAAGGGTAATTATAATTCATTTAGGCAAGAACTGTAATATAAAATGGGAGCAGATGCTGTCAGGGAAGAGCACCACAGAAATGTGGAGATTGTTTAAGGAATGCATGCTGCATGTGCTCGATATGTTTGTCCCTAGCAGGCAGGGAAGATGTGGTCGAGTGAGGGAGCCTTGGTTCTTGAAAGCTCGAACGATTAGTTACTAGGAAGAAGGAAGCTTATGTAAGGTTTAGGAAAACAGGAATGGAAAAAAGCTCTAGATGGATACAAGTTAGCCAGGAAGGAGCTGAAGAAAGGGTTTAGGAGAGCTATGAGGACATGAGAAAACCTTGGCGGACAGGATCAAGGAAACCTCCAAGGCTTTTTTACATGTATGTGCAGAACAAGAGAATGGCCAGACAAAGGGTAGGGCCAATCAAGGATTGTAAAGGGAATTTGTGCACAGAACCTAAAGAGATAGGAGAGGTCCTTAATGAATACTTTTATTCAGTATTCACAACTGAGAGGGACTTAGATGTAGGCGAGGACATTGTGAAACAGGCAGGTAGGCTAGAGGAGGTCACTGTTAGTAAGGAAGATGTGCTAAGAATTCTGAGGAAGTTGAAGACAGCTACGTCTCCCAGGCCTGATGGGATTTATCTGAGGATTCTATGGGAAGTGAGGGACGAGATTGCAGGGCCCTTGGTGATGATCTTTTCGTCCTCACAGTCCATGGACATAGTGCCAGAAGATTGGAAAGAGGCAATCGTCATTCCCTTGTTCAAAAAAAGGGAACAGGGATAACCCCAGAAATTATAGGCCAGTTAGTCTTGCATCAGTGGTGGGCGAATTATTGGAAAGGGCTCTAAGAGGTAGGATTTATGATCACTTGGATAGGCACAGTTTGATTTGTGAGGGGTGGATCATACCTCACAAACCTTACTGAATTCTTTGAAAAAGTGACCAAACATGTGGATGAAGGTGGAGCAGTGGAATATATGGAGGCATTTGATAAGGTTCCCCATGGTAGGCTCATGCAGAAAGTAACGAGGCATGGGATGGGGGCAAATGTGGCAGATTGTCTTCTAAGGGTCCGCCAATTCTGAATACAAAGGGTGGTAGTGGACAGAAAATATTCAACGTGGTGCTCAGTTACGAGTGGTGTACCACAAGGATCTGTTCTGGGTCCTCTTCTATTTGTGATTTTTGGAAAGGATTTGGATGAAGGAGTGAAAGGTTGGATTAGCAAGTCAATGGACGATACGAAGGTGGGTCACATTGTGGACAGTGCGGATGGCTGTTCTAGATTACAAAGGGACATTGATAGGATGCAGAGCTGGGCTAAGAAGTGGCAGATGGAGTTTAACCCTGAAAAGTGTGAGGTGATTCATTTTGGAAGGACAAACTTGAAAGCAGAATACAGGGTTAACGGAAAGATTCTTGGCAGTGTGGAGGAGCAGAGGGATCTTGGGGTTCATGTCCACAGTTTCCTGAAAGCTACCACCCAGGTGGATAGAGTTGTTAAGAAGGCCTATGGTGTGTTAGCTTTCATTAATAGAGGGATTGAGTTCAAGAGCCGTGAAGTTATACTCCAGCTATACAAAAGCCTGGTTCGGCCACATCTGGAGTATTGTGTCCAGTTCTGGTAACCTCATTACAGGAAAGATGTGTAAGTGTTGGAAAAGGTGCAGAGGAGATTTACCAGGATGTTGCCTGGAATGGAGGGAAGGTCTTACAAGGAAGGGTTGAGAGAGCTAGGGCTTTTATCTTTTGGGATGATGAAGGATGAGAGGTGACTTGATAGAGGTATACAAAATGATCAGAGGTATAAATAGAGTGGACAGCCAGAGACCTTTTCCTAGGGTGGAGGTAGCTATTACAAGGGTCATAGTTTTAAAGTGAGTGGAGGTGGATATCGGGGAGACGTCAGAGGTAGGTTCTTTACTCAGAGAGTGGTCAGGGCTTGGAATGCATTGCTGGAGAAGTAGTGGAGTCGGCCTCGTTTGGGGCATTTATGCGGCTATGAGATAGGCATATGGATGATAGTGTAAGGTAGGGGTGGAGGTTAGATAGACCTTAGGATTAGGGTAAAAGTTCAGCACAACATCGTGGGCTGAAGGGCCTGTACTGTTCTATGTTTTAAGCGTGGGTGGTGTTTGGAATATGTTGCCTGACGGGGTATTGGAAGCAAGGCAATAGCAGCTTACAAAAGGAATTGTATAAGTACATGAAGGAGGTTTTAAAAAAAAATTTCCAGGATTGTGGGAGCGAGAGTGACTGGATTTTTATTTTGACAGAGCTAGGCTGAATGGCCTCCAGTTTTTTCTTTAAATTTGTTTGTGGGGTGTGGGCATTAACTGTCCATCCTTAATTGCCCTCAAAGGTGGTTGTGAGCTGTATAATATTGTTATGAGCCTGTAACCATTTACCTTATTGCTGTTTGTGAGAACTTTGTGTTCAGGTTGGTTGCTGTGTTACCTACATTACAACAGTAACTACAGTCCAAAAGATTGTTAACTGATGTCCAGAGATCATGGTTGGCCTTTTGTTTTCCTTCCTTTCTCATTTTGCTCTGAACATCTACTATTGATACTCTGCGATCTCTGCCATTTTGAAAGATGTAAAACTGACACTCCTGTTATGAGTGGCATTGTAGATTATGACTCACCAGGGCTTGAGACCTTTGTCAAGTCTTTTTTCCTCTTACCCCTCCAGGTTGATGATACTCCTTTAACAGAGCAAAGTATGGCACAGGTAAGATCTCCTTGTGAAGCCAGCCATTTCCACCTGGCAAGACTGGTTGTATCCACAATCCTCCCACTTTCCATTTCCTCACTGACCCTCAAGATAGTCAAACCCTGTATCTGAGAGACTGAATCAAACACTCTCAGAGCTAAACAGAAACTTCTACACACAGCTGCTGAGTGTCGGTGGTGGAGGGAGTGGATGCTTGTGGATGTGGTGCCAATCAAGTGGGCTGCTTTATCTTGGATGGTGTCAAGCTTCTTGTGGAGCTGCCCCCATCCAGCAACTGGCGAGTATTCCATCACACTCCTGACTTACACCTTGTGAACAGGCTTTGGGGAGTCAGGAGGTGAGTGACTAGCCACAGTATTCCTAGCCTCTGACCTGCTGTTGTAGCCAGTGTCTGTGTGGTGGGTCCAGTTGCGTCTCTGGTCATTCATAACCCCCAGATGTTGATAGTGGGGAATTCAGTGATGGTAACATTGAATGTCAAGGGCTGGTAGTTAGATTGTCTATTGTTGGTGATGGTCATAGCCTGGCATTTGTGTGGCACGAATGTTACTTGCCACTTGTCAGCCCAAGCCTGGACATTGTCCAAATCTTGTTGCATCTGAACATGAAGGGTCTAGGCCTGAAACGTCAGCTTTTGTGCTCCTGAGATGCTGCCTGGCCTGCTGTGTTCATCCAGCTCCACACTTCGTTATCTTGCATTTGAACATGGACTGCTTCAGTATCCGAGGAGTCACAAATGGTGCTGAATATTGTGTAATCATCGGCAAACATCCCCACTTCTGATTTTATGGTGGAGGGAAGTTCTTTGAAGCAGCTGAATTATTTCAAAGGAACTTTGAGCCCAGAATGTGGACTGCATTGTCACTGCTGACGTAGAGCTAAAATTTTAATTTCTGATCTGTTTCCGTTAACCCCTTAGTTTTTTTTTTCAGTGCCCACCAGGGGTTGTCTAACCTGTTTAATATTTATTTTGAAAGTGTAAAACCTGGAATGATTTGAAAGACAGCTAGAGACTGAAGGGAACATTGAAATCGTCATCTTGAGAAATCTGTTAAACCAGACCAAACGCTCCCTCAGTTACTGTCTGATGTTTACCAAGAGTGAAGGTCTAGAATGTTCCTTGTGTTGGTGTGAAATCTCTCGACCCATGGTTCACAATCCTCACTGCACTTCCATACACTCTCTGTCCGTGTTTTAAAAGCTGGAAGAAGGGTCCTGACCTGAAATGTCAGCTTTCCTGCTGCCTGGCCTGCTGTGTGCCTCCAGCTCCACACTCTGTTAGCTGTGCTGCAGCTGTAACCTTTTGCTTGTGTGCAATTGGTCAGTGTCCTGTTGAAAAGGGCTTGGTGACTCAGAGACTGAGTGACCGGCCAGAGATTGTGACAGAGTGAGTGTTTGATCAGACTGTGAGACCGAGCCAGGTTACTGGAGCTGTGTGGGCTCCCACATTGAGGATGCTCCTTCACCCATAAGACAGGACAGTCTGTAAGGTGGAGACATTCTACACCCTCATGTGAGAAAATATCCAGTAGAGGAGAGGTGTAGAAAATACTTGAGGAACAGGTGTTGCAGCATTGCGGTTTGAAGAATGAAAATTTGACAGGAAATATTAAGCTTATTGTGATATTCCTTTAAGAAGGAAGGGTTATTGGAACAGGAGGCAGTCTCTCAGCATCTTATGTATTTTCACTGTTGGATTGTGACCGGGCTCAGCCTGAAATGCTTTATTCAGTGTCCTCTGAGAACCTCCCACAAAAAAGCACTGATTTAGCTTGATCTTGAAGGTTCTGAGTATGTATGGCTATTTAGTGAAAGAAAATTCCAGAATTCCACTGCCCTGTTGTCTGTCTGAAAGTGTTGCTGGTTTCACCTCTGAATAGACCAGAATCTATTGTCCTTGTTCTGTATTTCCCCCACACAAAGACTGCTCCCTCTCTGTGTGTCTACCAATTATCTAACCTCCTGGGTTTGTAAGTCCAGCTGATGCTGTTCCTGGGCAGTGCTGGCTGGATGCAGTGTACAACGTGTTTGAGCTTCATGTTCTAACCCCCGTGTCTCTGTCTTGTCTGTGTAGCAAATCTCCAGAAGGCTGGGAGTCACTAACAATGTAAGTCCCTCTCTGCCATCTGTATGTCTGAATCATAGCACCGAACTGGACGCAGAATCACGGACAGTTTCTGTGCAGAAAGAGGACGTTTGGTCATTCGTGTTTACATCTTTGGTTTAACAGTTCCACGTTGGTGTTTCTGTGCATCACCAGATTCTACACGACCCCACACCCTTGCTTCCTCATGCCCCAGCAGCAGATCCTCTCTTTCCTTTCTTTCTCCATGTGTATTCAGTGTCCCTGTGATTGTGTATGTATCCTGCACACCCAAACTGCGGCCTATTTAAGGGTGCCTCTCCTGAATTCCCCACTGGCTTCCTTTTCTTTTTTGCTGACTAACCATCTCGAGTGGACATTTGCGTCAGATTCCACAAGTTGAAATGTTTATCTCTTGCTCCAAATGGAATAAGTAGCACACCTCACCAGAGGGCCAGTGTGTGGGAGCCAAGGCAGTGTGTTCAGACTACAGTAGCACCTGTACCTAAGATATTTAAAGAATGAGCTGGAGACTTTCTCAGTAAGAGTGTGACCAGATCAGCGGCTTAAATTAACCTTCAGGCAGGCACTGTTTCACCCTGGGGTGCGCTGCCGGTGGGGGCAGGTCTGACCCTGTACAGTACTGGGGCACAGTACTGGCACTGTCATTGGGAATGAGTGATTTTTCAAAGGGAATGATTTGAGAACATCGCTTTACTAACATTGTCACAGTCTCATGTGTCTGCATTTCTTGTGATTTTCATGCTTAATTTGTGTACGTCCTATTCCTATTTCCTGCTCACAATAACTCCCAAAATGTCACCATATCCGGCAATGGTCCTCGTGCTGAGAGTATTTGTAGGGATGCTAGAGAGATTCTGACCACAATAAAGATACAAGTGAGATGAAAAGCAGACTTTGAAGGTCATGGCAAACAAGAAAATTTGTTTAAAGAGAATTGATATATTAATAACCTCCTGTTATCTCTTTCTAGGTCCTTCAGTCAGCAAAGGATCAGATTAAATGGTCGCTGCTAAAATGAAGCAGGAATCTTACCTTTTTTCTAGCTACCATTTTTCTGCCCTTCCCAACTTGTCCAACAAATCCAGATCCAAACCATGGCACATGCATGCAAGAGATGGCATCCTGGATCACAACCCCTTCTCTACATCTGACTGCTGGATGATACTCCCTGCTATATAAATACAACTGCAGGATGTCCTGAAGTATGTTACAGCCAATGAAGTTTATTGTGGAAGCATAGTTTCTGTTGTAATACAGGAAATAAGACTGCAAGTTAACACACAGTCAGATCCCACAGTGTGATAAATGATGTGATCCTCTGTTATGGGCTGGTCTCTTTATTTGTTTTGTGGTGTGGGGGATGTGGGAAAGATTTTATAGCCTGAATTCTGGGCAAATAGAATGAGGTTTGCAATTTTTGGATTAGCAGCAGCTCTCCCCTCCCACCCCCCCACCAACCCCATCTCCCGAAACACTTTTTTTTGTGTGGTTTTTTTTTGTTTTTACAGATTTATTTGTTCCTGGGGTAGACAGAGATGCCTTCCCATTCAATAAATGCTGTAAACACTACTCCAGTGTAGCAGTGGCATGTGTGAATCTATATCGCCCACCTCTGAGACTTGACCAGTCACTGTAAATAACATGGGTTTTACTTTTAAGGCTGACAGATCTCTTGCAGAGCCTAAACCAAGCAGCAGCAAGTATTCTAGATCTCTGTCGGGTTGTTGATCCCCAGAGAGTGAAGAGAACTTCAGTACCTTTCTCTGGGTCAATGTAATGTACACACTAAGCTTACATAAGCATCTGCCCAGGAGCCTTGAAACTCTGAGATGGGTTGTGGCCTCTTTTACCAAATGGATACTGTAGTGATTGTAACAGTCAGCCAGATGGACTCCAAGGAATGAATTCCCTGATTGGGGCTGTTAATCTGTTCTAATAAGGGAGCCCTGGCTGACAGATATAAACAGGAGAGTCAGGCATCCTGATCACTCTGGGAGCTGGCTCTTAGGGAGCTGGATCAGTGTCAATGACTTTCCACATGTAAATAAAGGTTGATGTTGTGACAGGATACCGGCCTCTGTGGAGTTATTTCAGACATTGCTGCTTTTACAAATATTTATCCAATTTTCAGTGCGGCAGGAGAAGAGCAATGAACATGTGACTAATTGGATGGTTCCACCAGAGTGACAATGGGCCAAATGGCCTCCTTTTTGGCCTGGATGATTCTGTGAACTAATGGCACTAATGTTCATGAGAGCTGCCTCAAATTGCAGAGCCTTGTCCTTACCACTCACTGACCATTCAATTCTGCCTGACATCTCCAGGAGTCCAAGATGAGAGCGAAATGATCATCTCAGAGTAAAAGGGGATCTTGATCAGATCAGCTAATGGACTGAGGAGTGGCAGAGGGAATTTAATTTAGATAAATGTCAGGTGTTGCATTTTGGTAAGACAAACCAAGACAGGGCTTATACACTTAATGAGGAGTGGGTCCTGGGATGTGTTGTCCGTCAAACTGTTGCCAGATCTAGGGGTGCTGTGCATAGTTCCTTGGAAAGTGGAGGCACAAGTGGACAGGTTGGTGAAGAAGGCATCTGGTACGCTCGCCTTCATTAGTCTGTGCATTGTGTATAGGAGTTGGGAGATCATGTTGTGGCTGTAAAGGACATTGGTTAGGCCAATTTGGGAAACTGTGTACAATTCTGGTCTCCCATTTATAGAAAGGATGTTGCTGGGACCTAGACCGTTTGAGTTACAGGGAGAGGCTGATATGTCTGGGGCTACTTTCCCTGGAGCATCATGCTCAGAAGTCTTATAACATCATTGAGGGGCATGGATAAGATGAATAGACAAGGCCTTTTCCTGAGAATAGGGGAGTCCAAAGATAGAGGAGATAGGGTTAAGGTGACAGGGGAAAGATTTAAAGGGAATCTTGTGGGCAACTTTTTCACACAGAGGGTGGTGTGTATGGAATGAGCTGCCAGAGGAAGGGTAGAGGCTGGTACAATTACAACATTTAAAAGGCATCTGGATGGGTACATGAGTAGGAAAGGTTTGGAGAGATATGGGCCAAATGCTGGCGAATGGGACCCAGTCAGATTGTGATGACTGGTCAGTGTGGACGAGTTGGACTGAAGGGTGTGTTTTTGTGCTTTATAACTCAATGGCCCTAGGAATCTCTCAGATTTAAAAAAAAAACTTGGATATTGAAAGGTTTAATATTTAAAGTGCATTCATTATAAAAGTATTTTGCGATGGTGGCAGGATAAAAGGCTGTTTTGAATGACAGTCAGGTTTCTAGTAACAGTGCACCCTCTCCATTTCCTGGGGGAATGTGGGGTCAGAGGCTGGTGACCACTAACAGATACAGCTTCCTACACCGTCTCCCCGCAGTTGGACAGTCTGGCCGTACACAAGTGTTCACCCTGGGCTGATCACTCAGGTAGGGTTGGCAACTCCCCTCGGACTTGACCTCGGGCGTCCAGGAAATGACAATCAAACTCCAGCACTTTAAATTGTTTTGTTTTCGTTACTTGAACATTTCTTTGTGGAAAGGGGATGGGAGAAAAGACTGTGAGCCAAGCATTATCCAACTGGGGATAAAATTGTATCAGAGATAGTAGGAACTGCAGATGCTGGAGAATCCAAGATAACAAGGTGTAGAGCTGGATGAACACAGCCGGCCCAGCAGCATCAGAGGAGCAGGAAAGTTGACGTTTTGGGTCGAAACCCTTCTTCAGAAGAGGTCTCAACCCAAAACGACAGCTTTCCTGCTCCTCTGATGCTGCTTGACCTGCTGTGTTTATCCATCTCTGCACCTTGTTATCATCCAATTGGGAATGGGTGATTTTTTTTTAGCTTTCCTAGAATCCCTACGGTGTGGAAGCAGGCCATTTTGCCACTGAGCCCACGCCGACCCTTCAAAGAGTATCCCACCCTGGATTTCCCATGGCTAACCCACCTAGCCTGCACATTATGGGTAATTTAGTATGGTCTACCTAATGGGCCTATGGTAGGAAACCAGAGCGCCCAGAGAAAACTCCCTCAGACACAGGGAATGTGCAAACTCCACACAGGCTTGCCTGAGGGTGGAATCGAACTTGGATCCTTGGTGCTCTGAGATAGCACCACTGACTGCTGAACCACTTTACTTTCTGATTGGTGTAGGAAGGCAGCAAGGCATGAGGATGAATGGATGTAGTGTCCTACCAGACTTGTCAATAATTTTCTGTCTACAGACATAGCCAGACCTGCTGGCTGACTGATGTCCATTTCAAGCCCACCGACTCCCACAGCTACCTAGAATACACCTCCTCCCACCCACACCCCTGCAAAAATTCCATCCCCTATTCCCAATTCCTCCGCATCCACTGCATCTGCTCCCAGGATGAGGCATTCCACTCCCGCCAATCCCAGACGTCCACATTCTCAAAGGACCACAACTTTCCCCCGCAGTGGTTGAGAACACCCTTGACCGCATTTCCCGCAACACATCCCTCACACCACAACCGCACTAAGAGGATTCCCCTCGTTCTCACATACCATCCCACCAACCTTCGGATACAATGCATCATCCTCCGACACTTCTGCCATCTACAATCCGACCCCACCACCCAAGACATTTTTCCATCCCCACCCTTGTCTGCCTTCCGGAGCGACCACTCTCTCCGTGACTCCCTTGTCCGCTCCACACTCCCCTCCAACCCCACCACACCCAGCACCTTCCCCTGCAACCGCAGGAAGTGCTACACTTGCCCCCACACCTCCTCCCTCACCCCCATCCCAGGCCCCAAGATGACTTCCCATATTAAGCAGAGGTTCACCTGCACATCTGCCAATGTGGTATATTGTATCCATTGTACCCGGTGTGGCTTCTTCTACATTAGGGAAACCAAGCGGAGGCTAGGGGACCGCTTTGCAGAACACCTCCGCTCGGTTCGCAGCAAACAACTGCACCTCCCAGTCGCAAACCATTTCAACTCCCCCTCCCATTCCTCAGACGACATGTCCATCATAGGCCTCCTGCAGTGCCACAATGATGCCACCCGAAGGTTGCAGGAACAGCAACTCATATTCCGCTTGGGAACCCTGCAGCCCAATGGTATCAATGTGGACTTCACCAGCTTCAAAATCTCCCCTTCCCCAACTGCATCCCAAAACCAGCCCAGCTCTTCCCCTCCCCCCACTGCATCCCAAAACCAGCTCAGCCTGTCTCCGCGTCCCTAACCTGTTCTTCCTCTCACCCATCCCTTCCTCCCACCTCAAGCTGCACCTCCATTTCCTACCTACCACCTCATCCCGCCTCCTTGACCTGTCCATCTTCCCTGGACTGACCTATCCCCTCCCTACCTCCTCACATATACTCTCCTCTCTACCTATCTTGTTTTCTCTCCATCTTTGGTCCGCCTTCCCCTCTCTCCCTATTTATTCCAGTTGCCTCTCCCCATCCCCCTCTCTGATGAAGGGTCTAGGCCCAAAACGTCAGCTTTTGTGGTCCTGAGATGCTGCTTGGCCTGCTGTGTTCCTCCAGCTCCACACTTTGTTATCTTGGCTGTCTCTCCAGCAGTCTCTCTGAGCTCGTCACAAGGTCATGTTGCCCACAAAATGGATGCAGCCTGAGCAGGGTTGATGGGGAGGGGTGGTGGGTGATGTTATCATGTGATTAAACCTCCAGGGACAAGCTCAATTACAATTGACAGCTCTGCTGGTGGGGGGTCACTCCCAGTGTAGGATGGGGTAAAAGAGAGTGTCAATTTATCAGTGTTTTTAAGGTATAAATTTACCAATCTGGCAGCCCTCTCAAGTCCTGGAATGATCAAGCGCTGAAGGAAGCTGTTTGGCTCCCTTGTTGATGTATCCACTTTGCACCACTTCCCTGCTCTTCTTCCCCAGAGCCTGTCATCTGCCTGACTTCTCTTCCCCACCAGCCCGCCCCCACCCAGCCTCAATTCCTTTTGCAGTGACTAGTAACCCGTCAGTCTGCAAATTCCTGATACAAACCGGGTTGAATCCCTGGGAAAAGAAGGATCAGGGTAACTTCTCACTGGCAGTGTGGATCCAGTCACTCTCCTCCCTCTGGCTGGCATGTTTGAATTGGTTGGCATCCACTGACTGGTGACAGATCTCTGCTACCATGTGAACAGCGGGTGCAGTTTTAGTCCCCTTATTTATAGAAGGATGTAATTTCATAAGAGGCCGCACAGAGGAGAATTACTGGATTGTTCCTGGGAATGGGTGGGTTGTTTAATTAGAAAAGATTAGACAAGCTGGGATTTTATTCTTTGGAGTTTAGAAGATGGAGGGGTGACTTTATTGAACTGTATAAAATCTTGAATGGTTTTGACGAGGAGGATGTGGGAAAGATGTTTCCTTTTGTGATACTATAATAACTCAGGAAGCTCAACTGGAAAGGAATATTGTTTATTGTTAAATACCAACTAGAGCCACTAATCACAGAGTCATAGCGATGTACAGCGCGGAAACAAACCCTTCAGTCCAAACTAATCTAATCCTGTTTGCCAGCATTTGGCCTCTCCCTGTGGTGTACATAGGCTAGTCCCAGCCAGAGGCAGACGGTTCTGCAGACCCAGCTCTGGGCCTGCTTTATTCTTTTTTAAGTTGAACGCGGTGCTGTGGGGCTGGAGTCACGTGTAGAATAGAGCAGACTTCCATCCTGAAAGAACATTAGTGAATCGGATGGCTTTTTACATCAATTGAAAGTGCTTATAGTCAATCCAGTTTTCTTAAACCCCAAGTGTTTGTTGAATTCATATTTCACCATCTGCCACAGTACGACCTGCATCTAAGTCCCCGGGACGTTAAAACGTGGGAGGGGGTGTGGGGATGGGGAGGGGGGTGGCTATAGGTTGCTAGTCTGGTGATATCACCACAATACAACCACACCCCCAGCCTGGGTCTGCCTAATCCTGTATCGGGAAGTGTTATCAAATACAACCAAATAGGTTTCCCACCACTAAGTCACCATGACTTCCTTTTTGGTTTTAACTGTTGACCACCGCTTTAAATATCCCATGTAGCCAATTGAATATTTATATGCAAAGCCCAGCGAAGGAGGGATAGGTAGAGCAGGAATGACCGAAATTAAAATGGAGTTTGAGGGAAAGATGAAGCACTGCATCCCCCTTGGTGCCCAACTCTCTCTGAAGGCAGTGACAGCATTGATGGAAACCATGTACTACTTCCCCCACCCCCTCTCCAAGGACACTCAGACACAAGCATAACCACAGAAGTGGGGCAGATAGTCTGCACGGAGTCTGTGATAACAAAATGTGGAGCTGGATGAACACAGCAGGCCAAGCAGCACTCAGGAGCACAAAAGCTGACATTTTGGGCCTAGGCCCTTCATCAGAGAGGGGGATGGGGAGAGGGAACTGGAATAAATAGGGAGAGAGGGGGAGGTGGACCGAAGATGGAGAGAAAAGAAGATAGGTGGAGAGGAGAGTACAGGTGGGGAGGTAGGTGGGGGATAGGTCAGTCCAGGGAAGATGGACAGGTCAAGGAGGTGGGATGAGGTTGGTAGGTAGGAAATGGAGGTGTGGCTTGAGGTGGGAGGAGGGTATAGGTGAGAGGAAGAACAGGTTAGGGAGGCGGGGACAGGCTGGGCTGGTTTTGGGATGCAGTGTGGGGAGGGGACAAACTGGGCTGGTTTTGGGATGCGGTGGGGGAAGGGGAGATTTTGAAGCTGGTGAAGTCCACATTGATACCATTGGGCTGCAGGGTTCCCAAGTGGAATATGAGTTGCTGTTCCTGCAACCTTCGGGTGGCATCATTGTGGCACTGCAGGAGGCCCATGATGGACATGTCGTCTGAGGAAAGGGAGGGGGAGTTAAAATGGTTCACGACTGGGAGGTGCAGTTGTTTATTGCGAGCCGAGCGGAGGTGTTCTGCAAAGCAGGTTCCCAAGCCTCCGCTTGGTATCCCTAATGTAGAGGAAGCCACACCGGGTACAGTGGGTACAGTATACCACATTGGCAGATGTGCAGGTGAACCTCTGCTTATTGTGGAAAGTCATCTTGGGGCCTGGGATGGGGGTGAGGGAGGAGGTGTGGGGGCAAGTGTAGCACTTCCTGCAGTTGCAGGGGAAGGTGCCGGGTGTGGTGGGGTTGGAGGGGAGTGTGGAGCGAACAAGGGAGTCAGGGAGAGAGTGGTCTCTCTGGAAAGCAGACAAGGGTGGGGATGGAAAAATGTCTTGGGTGGTGGCGTCGGATTGTAGATGGCGGAAATGTCAGAGGATGATGCGTTGTATCCGGAGGTTGGTGGGGTGGTGTGTGAGAACGAGGGGGATCCTCTTTGGGCGGTTGTGGCGGGGACGGGGTGTGAGGGATGTGTTGCGGGAAATGTGGGACACACGGTCAAGGGCGTTCTTGACCACTGCAGGGGGAAAGTTGTGGTCCTTTGAGAATGTGGACACCTGGGATGTGCGGGAGTGGAATGCCTCAACCTGGGAGCAGATGCGGCGGAGGCGAAGGAATTGGGAATAGGGGATGGAATTTTTGCAGGAGGGTGGGTGGGAGGAGGTGTATTCTAAGTAGCTGTGTTCCTCCCACTTCCTACAGACAAAGGGCATGGCCATGGGTACCCGCATGGGCCCAAGCTATGCCTGCATCTTTGTAGGTTACGTGGAACAGTCCCTCTTCTGCACCTACACAGGCCCCAAACCCCACCTCTTCCACCGTTACATTGATGACTGTATCGGCGCCGCCTCTTGCTCCCAAGAGGTGCTCGAACAGTTCATCCTCTTCACCAACACCTTCCACCCCAACCTCAAGTTCACCTGGGCCATCTCCAGCACATCCCTCACCTTCCTGGACCTCTCAGTCTCCATCTCAGGCAGCCAGCTAAAATCTGATGTCGACTTCAAGCCCACTGACTCCCATAGTTACCTAGAATACACCTCCTCCCACCCACCCGCCTGCAAAAATTCCATCCCCTATTCCCAATTCCTCCGCCTCCGCCGCATCTGCTCCCAGGATGAGGCATTCCACTCCCGCACATCCCAGGTGTCCACATTCTCAAAGGACCACAACTTTCCCCCTGCAGTGGTCAAGAACGCCCTTGACCGTGTGTCCCACATTTCCCGCAACACATCCCTCACACCCCGTCCCCGCCACAACTGCCCAAAGAGGATCCCCCTCGTTCTCACACACCACCCCACCAACCTCCGGATACAACGCATCATCCTCTGACATTTCCGCCATCTACAATCCGACGCCACCACCCAAGACATTTTTCCATCCCCACCCTTGTCTGCTTTCCAGAGAGACCACTCTCTCCCTGACTCCCTTGTCCGCTCCACACTCCCATCCAACCCCACCACACCCAGCACCTTCCCCTGCAACCGCAGGAAGTGCTACACTTGCCCCCACACCTCCTCCCTCATCCCTATCCCAGGCCCCAAGATGACTTTCCACATTAAGCAGATGTTCACCTGCACATCTGCCAATGTAATATATTGTATCCACTGTACCCGGTGTGGCTTCCTCTACATTGGGGAAACCAAGCGGAAGCTTGGGGTCCGCTTTGCAGAACACCTCCGCTCGGTTTGCAATAAACAACTGCACCTCCCAGTCACGAACCATTTTAACTCCCCCTCCCATTCCTCAGACGACATGTCCGTCATGGGCCTCCTGCAGTGCCCCAATGATGCCACCCAAAGGTTGCAGGAACAGCAACTCATATTCCGCTTGGGAACCCTGCAGCCCAATGGTATCAACGCGGACTTTACAAGCATCAAAATCTCCTCTCCCCTTTCCGCATCCCAAAACCAGCCCAGCCTGTCTCTGCCTCCCTAACCTGTTCTTCCTCTCACCTATCCACCCCACCTCCAGCCGCACCTCCATTTCCTACCTACCAACCTCATCCCACCTCCCTGACCTGTTCGTCCTCCCCGGACTGACCTATCACCTCGCCACCTATACTCTCCTCTCCACCTATCTTCTCCTCTATCCATCTTCGGTCCGCCTCCTCTTCTCTCCCTATTTATTCCAGAACCCTCTCCCCATCCCCCTCTCTGATGAAGGGTCTAGGCCCGAAACGTCAGCTTTTGTGCTCCTGAGATGCTGCTTGGCCTGCTGTGTTCATCCAGCTTCACACTTTGTTATCTCGGATTCTCCAGCATCTGCAGTTCCCATTTGCTCTGCACTGAGTCTGTGTTTCTTTCTGTCTGGAAATGTTATCACACACATTCCAATGGCTTTCCCACCACCTGATCACTCTGTTTTGTTTCTAACTATTAACTGCCACCAGTGAATTATCTGTGTAGCAAATTAGAGGTTTATGTGTAAAGCCTATTCCAGGCAATTTGAACCAATCCGGGTGAGGGAGGGATAGGGAGAGTAGGAACAGCCGAAATCTAAAGGCATGAGAATATACATAGACACCACCTGCTCCCTTCTCCAGTGGTACTCGGGCATGGACATAACATTGGAGGAGGGGCAGGTATTAATGTTAGCATTGGGCTCTGGATGATGTATCTGCTGAAATTACCCCTACGGCACCATCCTTCCTCAGCCACAAGTCTATACAGCTGATGCCTGTAGGCCGCTCTAGTATAATTGAGACCAACTTCTTGTTTATTCATTCAGAGTATGTGGGTGTAGTTGGCTGGGCCAGCATTAGGTGATAATGCCTTTGGAACCACAGCAGTCCACTTGATGTGGATAATCCATAGCGCTGTTGGGGAGGATGTTGACCTAATGAGATGCAAAAAGAAAACAGCAATATATGTAAACACAGTGGAGCTGACCTATTTCAGGGTGAAAGAGATGGTGGGATTCTCTACCCTTGAGAACTCTGGAAGTTCAGCCCATGAGTAAATTCAAGAGTGAGTTTGAAAAGATGATCGGGCCTTTGGGGTTTCAATAGACATAGGATAGCAAGAAAAGTGGATTTGATAGTCTTCCTTGTCACAGTCTGTGTTTCCGAACCCAGCAATCCAGGTTCAAGTCCCTTCTGCTCTGAAGGTGTACCATAACATTTCTGAAAATATTCATTTTGAAAACAGTCGTTAGCTCTGTCCTGAAGAAGAGTTGCTGGATTTGAAATGTTAGCACAGTTTTCTCTGCACAGGTGTGCCAGACATGCTGAGTTTCTGCAGCACATTTTGTTTTATGATTTGCTTGGTTGTTATAAAATCAGGTTCTTAATGCCAGGGCGATAGGTTCGAGACCCACATAGGGGCTGGTGTTTTATGGTTTCTTGTGGTGCAACGCTAATATTCCTGCCTTTGAGCTGGAAGTCCTAGGTATGAGTCTCACCTGCTTCACAGGTGTGTCATAGCACAGCTGGATAGGCTGATGGAAAACAAGAGAGTGACTGTGAGGTGGAAGGTGAAACATCGACTGGAACAGGGTCAAAGGGCTGTTTGCCTTTCTCCTAAATCTATGTGATTTAGCTCTTGGTGGAGCCACTGGGTGACAGTAAGTTAATGTTACAGAGATAGTAGGAACTGCCGATGCTGGAGAACCTGAGATAACAACTTGTAGAGCTGGAGGAACACAGCAGGCCAAGTGGCATCAGAGGAGCAGGAAAGCTGATGTTTTAGGTCTAGATTTCTGAAGAAGGGTCTAGACCTACAATGTCAGCTTTCCCGCTCCTATGGCGCTGCTTGGCCTGCTGTGTTCATCCAGCTCTACACCTTGTTATCTTAGTAAATTAATGTGGCTGCTTTTAATTTTTACCCCATCCTCCTCTTCTATTGGCCATTGATATTGGGAGGACCATTCAACCTACCCATCACAGTCCAATCTCTCTGGTTAGCATGCAGGATACCCCACACTATCTAAATAAGGGGTATGCATGCTCCAATTTGCATTAATAGAGGCGGAACCAATAGAAGCCAGATGTGATTAGTCATTGTGGTGACAGAGGGGCGGATTATGCAGATTACCCTGCTGAATATTAATTAGAGATTGGATATATTGCTCCAGTATCAATTTATAAAGGCCCTGGGTAATAGTCCACCCAAAGGGAGGAGTTCCTGTGTTGTTAAAGTGGCACTGTGAGGACATTAGTGGGGCAGTGGTAGTGTCCCTGTCTCTGAGCTGGTAGGTTTGTGTTCAAGTCCTACTTGCTCCAGAAATGTTTCCGCAACATCTGAGTGGTTGATCAGAAAATATCCGAAAGCAGAGTTGCAGCTTTTTCTGCATTGATTTCTGTCTGAGCCGCCTGCCACCTTCAGTCCCAGACCACTCTGGGATATGTCACCTTTTCAGGCAGCTCCTTACTCTGATTTCAGTGCCTCAAGATGACAGGAGAACCTCCCAGGGCAGAGAGACACAGCTCTACAGGGAAATAAATAAACACATCAATGATGACAACAATATTCAGAGCGAAAACTCCAATGGAGCTGCAGAGGAGTAAAAGATGCACTCTTTCCTGCCCTATTCAGAGTGTGAGCAGTTTGTGCTTCTCACATAGAGATAATAGGAACTGCAGATGCTGGAGAATCCGAGGTAACAAGGTGTGGAGCTGGATGAACACAGCAGGCCAAGCAGCATCTCACACAAACCTCTGCTGAAAATGCTATGGTTGGTTTCTGATCCCATCAGTCGACAGCCCCACCTACAGGATCTTTGCTTAAATTGCAGACTCCCAGTCAAGTTTCAGACTGAAGTCACTCTGGCCCAGTCTCTCATTGAGTTTATAAAGGAAATGAGTCTGGTAATGAATCTTTTTACACATGTTAAAACATTACAGGAGTTCAGCAAAATAAATTTAATGATTTGAATGTGTGGCAGAAAGTTTGTCTGCCTGTTGTTCTTTCAGACACACCTCTGCAGGCATGTTCTGTCTTGTGGTTACCCAGCTCCAGTAATGTGTATTTGGGGGAGTTCACTGACAAAAATCCTCCTTTGCATTTGTTATTAGAAACTTGTTGATTCATGCAGTGCCTACCGACTTGAGTTTTCGTGCAGATAGCTTTACTCTACCTGTGCAGATGTATCAAACACTGCTGGATTGGGAGAGACTTGAAGCAGAAGTTCTAAACTCCTACAAAACCAGAAGGTGGCTGGAAAAGCTCAGCAGGCCTGACAGCACCTGTGGAGAGAAATCAGAGTTAATGTTTTGCGTCCGGTATCCCTTCCTCAGAACTGTTCTGAGGAAACGTTAGCTTGGATTTCTCTTCATAGACGCTGCCAGACCCGCTGAGCTTTTCCAGCAACGTCTGGTTTTGTTTCAGATTTAAAGCACCCACAGTTTTTGGTTTTTATTTAATTTAATTCCAACACCTAACTCATTATCACTGAATGACTAGGACCCCAATCAATCCTCCTCTGCCTGCAGAGTTTAAGGGTCTGTCTAATTATCAGTGGTAGAGGATAGATCTCTGTTGAACCTCACCAGCAGCAGCCCTTGTTTTAGTTATCAAGGTAATTGATTGCATGATAGCAGTAGATACAGTTTACTTTAACTTGTTAAGCAATTAGAACTACAAGAAGCCAGGTATGTCATTGTGTTTCCATTCACAGCTTTAAGATTAATTGTTTCTCCACAAAAATGACTGTGATGCATAATCAGATCATGTAGGGCTAATGAAACCTCAACATTCACCTTTTCAGAAACATTACCTCATACAATGTGGTAAACAATTATAACTACATTTACATTTACTACTACCCTGTCAGGCAATATAGAAATATGTCTCATTCAGCTTCAGATTTACTGTTTACTTTTCTACAGAAATGCTGAGTTATGTTACTTCTTTCAAGTTTTAAATTGTATTAATTATAATATTGTATCTCTATACTGCTTGCTGGAATTTTCACATATGGATTACAAAGGTGGTTTCCACCTTCTGGAGCGATTTCTCACCATCTGCAGCCAAAATGCAAGCTTTTTCACTTTCTCTTGGTTAAAATAGTTTTTTTTACAACTCAGGCACAACCCCTCACACAGCTTTCAAAATAAAGTTCTTTTGTCTCTGGCATTAAGAAATGTTTCTGCTGAAACTTTAAATCCTGACGGTACTGATATTCCAATGCCTTCGAATTCCTTGACTTTATTCTGTTAGAGTCTTCCTTTAAATATTATAAATTTTGCCTTTTATCATGCTAACTACAGTCTGCAGCCTGGCAAAGTATGTTTTTCTGTCCCCTGTAGCAGTGCCTGTGGAGCTTATTCACAGTGGTGGTGATGGTCATTTTGAGGTAAGAACTTTCTTTTGATTCCCATCCTTTTCCTGCCTGATCTTTCTACCTTATCCTTGAAACATTCTCCCTTTATTCCCTCAGGGAGGTTAACTTCACTGCCATTACACCCAATTGCTCCCCAGAGCCATCTCCTTTATTATAGTTACCTCTTCTCAGTGTGGTTAGTTATTTTCTTAGCCCACGTTTTTTCCCCCTCGCACCTTTTACCAGTGCAAATGTGCTTCCTTTCAACTTTACTTTCACCCTTTAGCTGTTCCCATGAATGCTGCTGACTGCCAGTTGGATTTTTTTTGCATCCCAGCTGCTGACTGTGTCTTGTGAAGTTGGTAATGTTTTCAAAGAGTTTAAACTGTCTTCAAAAAATGTTTCCTCCAGGAAAAATGGAATTTTAATCCACGTCACTGCTCAGCACTTCAAATCTTCAGATGCCACCTCTGCGAGAATGTTGTATCTCTGTCTTTTCATTGGTGACACACATCCTCAGTGCTTTGAGTATAGGACATCATGTTGAGGTTATACAGGACATTAGTGAGGCCTGTTCTGGAATACTGTGTCCAGCTCCGGTCACCCAGTTATAGGAAGGATATTATCAAGCTGGAGAGGGTTCAGAAGAGATTTACCGGGATGTTGCAGGGTTTGAGAGATAATGGGAATGGCACATGCTGGAGAATCTGAGATAACAAAGTATGGAGCTGGATGAACACAACAGGCCAAGCAGCATCTTAGGAGCACAAAAACTGACGTTTTGGGCCTAGACCCTTAAGGTTTGAGTTATAAAGAAAGGCTGGGACATTTTTCACTGGAGTGTAGGAGGTTGGGAGGTGACCTTATAGAAATTTACAATATTATGAGAGGTACTGACAGAGTTAATGGTAATTGTCTTTTCCCAAGGATGGGGGATTTTGAGACTAGAGGACACATTTTTAAAGGTGAGAGAGGAGAGATTAGAAACACAAGAAATTTAAAAAAAAACAGAGGGCCATTTGCTCATGGAATGATGTTCCTGAGGAAATGGTGGATGTGGGTACAATGTTTAAAAGACATTTGGACAGATACATGAATGGGAAAGGTTTGGAGGGATATGGACCAGGAGCAGGCAGGTGGAAGTAGTTTAGTTTGGGATTATGTTTGGCATGGACAGTTGGGCAAAGGGTCTGTTTCTGTGCTGTAGGACTTTTGCTGAGTCTAAAGCTAAGGTTCTGTACTTTTTTAGTGGCAGAGGACAGACCGTGAGCATGTCTCAGTAAGGAGAGGCATTTGTTTACATACCAAGGTACAGGTTAAATATTTTCTAAACAACTTGTTCCAAGATGTTGTTACATACCCCTTGAGGAGGTGGGACTTGAAACTTGGCCTTCTGACTCAAAGGTAGGGACATTATCACTGCACCTCACAAGCCTGAAATGGTGTTAATTGCACATTAGCAATCAGTATAATTAACGTTAAGTAGTCTGACACACAAGTCCAACTATCAAGAGCTGACTGGTTCTCTACCTAAAGAGTGTGACATCAGATTGGGTGGAGCTAATGGAACTCCAGTGTTAACTCTTTCAGGACCATTACCACATCAACATCTGTGAGCCAGCAATGCTTTAGGAACTGGAGTGAGGACAGGGCCAGGTACGTCAGTACAGTCAACTCAAGAATCATAACTGGGATTCTCTGTATTTTTGATGGAGCCAACATCTGCAGAACTGGTCTTGGGAGGAATTTGCATTAGGAAGGATGGTACATTCATGTGGCATTTTTCTCCAATAATTACACAACTCGAACAAGGGCTCCAGTCTCATAGATAATGGGAACTGCAGATGCTGGAGAATTCCAAGATAATAAAATGTGAGGCTGGATGAACACAGCAGGCCAAGCAGCATCTTTTGTGCTCCTGAGATGCTGCTTGGCCTGCTGTGTTCATCCAGCCTCACATTTTATTATCAAGGGCTCCAGTCTAACAGGTATTTAACTGGAGGCGATTTCTGCTTTTCCAGTCCCGGATATTTCTGCAGCTGTCAGAGAGGTGCAGATGGGGTAGAGCTGTGTGGTATCACCATTCAGGTGAAATTATAACACTGGCCCAGTCCTTAAGGCCCAATACTCTTCCACCTTTGTCTCCTAGCCCAGGACAGAGACAGAAAGAGCAAGGACTCACTCCCCTGTGAGGTGCCTAACGTTGCGGCTTGCTGTGTCTAGGATCATTATACAGCTATGCAATGTGGCCATTCAGCTAATTAAATAAATGTAATCATTAACCAAATGGACCAATTACACAGTGAAATGATTTTAATCGCTGACATTTGCACTAATCTAATGGAGCATGTCTTTCTTATAGCTTACAGTAAAGTTTTAAAGGGATAGGATTACCTAACCTCTTCCTGACATAAGAGAGCAGGAGGAGCTGAAGGAACAGAATAAAATAATGGGTGCAAGACATTATTCTGTGAAAGATAGTAAAGGATGAGTCAGTAATTGAGCAGCATGTCACTCTCTGGCCAGTTTGCATCCTTTTGCTGTCAGAACTCCTTGTTGTAAAACCCAGCTGAAAACATTTTCACAGCTAGCAACTTCGGTTAGACACAATCCCAGTTCATCATGTGACCTCCCACTTCAAAACACCCAAACAAATAATTTGCAACTTATAAAAGAGTGTTGAAATGGAGCCAGGGTGGTGCTGCTCGAACGTAAACCAGAGCTGAGGGTTACTGCTCACAGACAGGGGTTCAGGTACGACCACTGCAGATGGTGACAATTTCACGTGAAAAGCTGGCCAAATGGTAGCCAAGCAGCCATAGTCCAATACTGTAAAGCACCCATTGAATTTATTAGTGTCCTTCAGGGAAGGAAATCTGCCACCCTTTCCTGGCCTGGCCGAGATGTGACTCCACATCCCACTAATGTGGTTGACTTTAACTGTCCCATGGGTAATAAATGCCAGTCCCGTAAGCAAGGCCCACATCTCATGAGAAAGTCGAAAAGCACCTTATATTGTTCAATGGCCTTCATTGGTTTCATTCCAGGTTTTAAATGTAGCAGAACGTCTTAAACTTCAGCACTGACCCCGCCCCGACTCCGACAGTGCCCACTCCCTCAGCACTGAACCTCCGACAGTGTGGCGCTCCGTCGGCACTGACCTCCGACAGCGTGGCGCTCCCTCAGCACTGACCCTCCGACAGCGTGGCGCTCCCTCGGCATTGACCCTCCGACGGCATGGCGCTCCCTCGGCACTGACCCTCCGACAGCACGGCGCTCCCTTAGCACTGACCCTCTGACAGCGCGGCGCTCCCTCAGCACTGACCCTCTGACAGAGCGGCGCTCCATCAGCACTGACCCTCCGACAGTGTGGCGCTCCCTCAGCACTGACCCTCCGACAGCGCGGCGCTCCCTCAGCACTGACCCTCTGACAGAGCGGCGCTCCATCAGCACTGACCCTCCGACAGTGTGGCGCTCCCTCAGCACTGACCCTCCGACAGCGCGGCGCTCCCTCAGCACTGACCCTCTGACAGAGCGGCGCTCCATCAGCACTGACCCTCCGACAGTGCCCACTCCCTCAGCACTGACCCTCCGACAGCGCGGCGCTTCCTTAGCACTCTCAGTGATGTTTTTCCAGGGCTAAATTCAGCAAGGGTAAATTGGTCTTTTTAACAGTTTTCACAGCCAGGCTCAGGTAATATGTGGTGAGGAAGGTAATGAGAATGTAATCTGAGCTCTTCTTCCTGAGTGAGTGGTTCAAAGATCTTGTGAATCAAATCAGCATCCAATCAACAGACAACCTGCAATGTTCCACCACCATCAGTAACCCTGAACCAATGCAGTGTCAGCACTGGGGAGCCCTCCCTGGTCAGTCATGTTACTGAATCACAGTGGTCACCATCGATCCATCCACAACTCGAGACCTCCTGGTTTGATTACTGGGTAAATTGTCGTGAGGCCTGGACTAATTAGCTGGAGACACATTTTTGATAGCATTCTTGGGCACATGTCTGGCTGGACCAATATTTATTGCCTGTCCCTAGGTTTTCCTTGAGAAGGTGGTGGGGAGCTGCCTTCTTGAACAGCTGCAGTCTGAGCTACAATGCCCTCAGGGAGAGAAGGCCAGGATTTCAACCCAGTGACTGAAATTACGGCTGATATTTCCAAGTCAGGATGCTGAGGGGTTTGGAGGGGGATTGCAGGGGGTGGTGTCCTCATGTACCTGCAGCTCTTGTCCTAAGCTATGGTAGAGATTGTGGGTTAAATGAGCTGACCTAAGGAGCCTGGGTGAATTGTTAGAGTTTATTCTGAGAACAGCAGTGTTGTTGGAGCTGCATCGATCCAGGCAAGTGCACTCCTGACTTGTGCCTTATAAATAAGGGACAGTCCTTAGTGGGCCAGGAGGTGAGCTAGTCACTGCAGGATTCCTAACTTCTGACTTGCTTTTGTAACCACAGTGTCTATATGGCTGGTCCAGCTCAGATTCCTTCTGAATCATGGCAACCTCCATAATGTTGATGGTGGGACTATCAACAGTACCGAATGTCAAGGGGCAATGGTTTAATTCTATTGGTTGATGTCTGCCTGCCACCAGTGTGGTGTAAATTCCATTTGCTATTTCTCAGTCTGAGGCTGTTTGTTGTCTCTCAGGGAGAAAGGCAGAGAGGGAAATGGCAATAAGATTAGACAAAGAAGAATGGGAAGAGTTTAAACACCAGAATGGATTTGATGGGCTGAATGTTCTGAATTTGTGATATATATGGTGGAATTCTGCATGGCTGTGTTTTCCTCTGTGTCTCCATATCAATTATCTATCTTTCTGACTGTACAATAGATTAATACCTCTGACCAATTATGTATATTCCTAATTGCAGAAATGATGTAGAGGTGCCAGTGTTGGACAGCAGCAGGAAATCACACAACACCAGGTTATAGTCCAACAGGTTTTCAAATGAACCTGCCATAGATTAATAGCATGGAAACAGACCCTCTTGTCCAACCAGTCTATCCTGGGCATTTTGCTAAACTAAACTGATGCCATCTGTCTAAACACGGCCCATATACTTCCAAATCATTCCTATTCACGCATCTTTTCAAATGTCTTTTAAATGTTGTAACTGTATCCACATCCACCACTTCCTCAGGAAGATCATCCCACTCACAAACCACTCTCTGTGTAAAAAAATTGCCCCTCATGTTTTTTAAATGTCTCTTCTCACACCTTAAAAACGTGCCCCCTGGTTTTCAAATCACCCACCCTAGGAGAAAGACAACTGATATTAACTCTGTCAATAGCCTTATTATTTTACAAACTTCTACCAGGTGACCTCTCAGCCTCCTACGCTCCAGTGAAAAAGGTCCCAGCCTCTCCAGCGTTTCTTTATAACGCAAACATTCCACACCCGGCAACATTCTGGTAAATCTGTTCTGAACCCTCTCCAGCTTGAAAATGTCCTTCCTATAACTAGGCATTCAGAGGTGGACACAATATTCCAGAAGAAGCCTCACCAACATTCTCTACAACCTCAACATGACGTCCCAACTCCCATACTGAAAGGAGTGAGCAATGAAGGCAAGTGTGCCAAACACCTTCTTCACCATTCTGAAAACTTCAAAGAATTATGCACCTGAACCTCTAATTCCCTCTGTTCTACAGCACTCCCCAATACCCCACCGTTAATTGTACAAGCCCTACCCTTGTATGTTGCACCAGAATGCAACACCTTGCTTTTATCCAGATTGAACTCCATCTGCCATTTTTCAGCCCATTGATCCATTTGATGAAGACCCCACTGTAATCTTAGAAAACCTGCTTCACTGTCTACGATGCCACCTAGTTTGGTGTGGTTTGCAAACTTACTAACCATGCCTTCTATATCGTCATCCAAATCATTTACATCAATGGCAAACAAAAAGGACCCAGAACCGATCCCTTTTGAACTATAACCTGGTGTCGTGTGAATTCTGACCTAATTGCAGAAACGTGGACAACGGACTGAAACGTATTCAAATAAATGGAGTAAATTACAAATGGAATTTAATTTTGAGCATAAATATTGCTCAGTTGTCAAAGAGTTAAGTGCTGCTAACGATACTAATCAGAATCACAACTGTCATCATTCAGTTTGCAGCACCTGGCAGCTGACACCACAGGGTGGAGCAAGGCAACAGGAAATCTCTCAGAGACAGGAGGAACTGCAGATGCTGGAGGATATGAGATAACAAGGTGACACAGCAGTGCACACAGCATCAGAGGAGCAGGAAAGCTGACGTTTCAGGCCTAGATCCTTCTTCAGAATTCTCTGTTGGGTACAGGGAACCCCATACAGTCGTTGGGCAGAGACTATCCAGGTTTCTCACTGCACAGTTTGACAATTTATCCAATGTGACAGCAGTGACTCCGTGTGCAAACTCTCTCTCCTCAAAGACTTATACTCCTCAGTACAGAGATAGTAGGAACTGCAGATGCTGGAGAATCTGAGATAACAAGGTGTAGAGCTGGATGAACACAGCAGGCCAAGCAGCATCAGAGGAGCAGGAAAGCTAATGTTTTGGGCCTCAACCCTTCATCACAAATGGGGGAGGGGAAGGAAGATCTGAAATAACCAGGGAGAGAGGAGACAGACGGATCGAAGATGGATAGATGGAAGACATAGGTGGAGAGGGGTCAGACAAGTTAAAGAGGTGGGGATGGAGCCAGTAAAGGGAGTGTAGGTGGGGAGGTAGGGAGGGGATAGGCCAGTCCAGGGAGGACGGACAGTTCAAGGGGGCAGGATGAGGTTGGTAGGTAGGAAATGGGGGTGCAGCTTGAGGAGGGAGGAGGGGATGGGTGAGAGGAAGCACAGGTTAGGGAGGCGTGGACGAGCTGGGCTGGCTTTGGCTTGCAGTGGGGGGAGGGGAGATTTTGAAGCTTGTGAAGTCCACATTGATACCATTGGGCTGCAGGGTTCCCAAGCGGAATATGAGTTGCTGTTCCTGGAACCTTCGGGTGGCATCATTGTGGCACTGCAGGAGGCCCAGGATGAACATGTCGTCTGAGGAATGGGAGGGGGAGTTGAAATAGTTCGTGACTGGGAGGTGCAGTTGTTTATTGCAAACCGAGCGGAGGTGTTCTGCAAAGTGGTTCCCAAGCCTCGGACCTCAAGAAAACACCTCTCTTGCCCCCACTCCAGGCTCCAAGAAGACTTTCCACATCAAGCAGAGGTTCACCTGCACATCTGCCAATGTGGAATACTGCATCCGCTGTACCCGGTGTGGCTCCCTCTACATCGGGGAAACCAAGCGGAGGCTTGCTTTGTGTGTGTGTGTGGGGGTGTGTGTGTCTTGTGTGTGTGTGTGTGTGTGTGGGGGGGTGGTGTTGGCGTGTGTGTGTGTGTGTGTGGAGGTGTGCTGGTATGTGTGTGTGTGTGTGTGGGGAGGTGTGTCTGTGGGTGTGAGTGTGTGGGTGTGAGTGTGTGGGTGCAGCTTGGAGGCTGTCTCACTGGTCAGCCGTATATATCTGATCCTCCGTCACCACTGGCACATTTCCCCTCTGCCAGGAGCCAATGGTCAGGCAGTTCCTCCCACCATGTCTTTGCACATTTACACAGTCTTCTGCAGCAAAAGGAGAGAAAGGTGAAGAGACATTGGCGTGGGTACATTGCGCACTTTTCCTGCATTGATAGATCCAGACTGAGAGGGTAATCCCCAGAACTGGGATTGTCCGTGTGTGTTCCTAGGGAGAAGAATGTGCTGTGGGGTCCTCAGGAATCAGAAGGCTCTGACTGAAAGCTGTTTCCGTGCCATCAAAGAGCAGAGTTGATGTGAATTAGTCAAATCTGATGTGATGTGTGTGCTGGAGATCCCTGGGATCTGTTCATCCTGAAGCCATGTTTTGTGATTGTATGCTTGTCCCATATAAGCCTTTGGTGAGAAGCTATCAGATATACACATTCCCTCGTTGTAATGAAAGGCCAGCGAAGCTGCTGAGTGTAGAAGCTCCTTTTATGTTTTAAGGGCCAGGTGAACATGACAGACATGTCTGAGGCAGTGGCACTGCGGTGCCAGAACTAGACTGGCAGCTGCAATGATGTGGCAGACAATGACTGGGGCATCTGTTGGAGATGCCTGGCACCTAATCTTGTCCTGGGCAGTGGTAACAATGTTAACTCATGCTCAGGGGGCATGAAGCATTGAGTGGACAGAGGGATAGTTTCTCCAAGGACTAGAGCAATTCAATCTCCTGACCATAAAATTTGGCATTTTATTTGTACACACACCTATGTCTTTAGCTGAGAAGATCCCTGTCAGATCGCAGACATAAGTAACAGTGTTTTTAGGCTCACCTCCAAATTTAGTCTCAAATAAAAAGATTCTTCCCCCTCTCTGTCATTCTCCCTGTCTGTGCACTTCCCTGTCCGGCTGTAACTCTCCGTCACATTCTTTCCCAGTTTCGCTCTGTTTGCCCATTTCTCTCATTCTCTCTCTCTCACACACACTTTCTCTATGTACCACATTCTCACTCCCCTTGTCTCACTGTCTATCTGCCATTCTCACTTTCCCTTTCTCACTCTCCCTGCGCCTCTCCCTCTGTATTTGTCTGTAACTCTGTGTATGTCACACAATCTCCCACAACCTCACTCTGTTTCATATTCACTGTTTCCTACTCTACTGTTGGTTTCACATTTTCTCTCTGTTTCATGTTTGCACTCTCTCTGCCTCACCCTCTCCTAGACTCTTCCTCTCTTGCTGTATCTTCCTCACACTCTGAGAAGATCTGGTCTTTATGTGTCCATATTTAATGGGTAATACTAAGCTGCCCATTTTGCATCTTACCCCTGTTTCTATTTGCCGACTTGGTGAGTTCAAATCCTACAGTAGCAGAATAAGAATTTGAACTCTACTGCAAAGAAATCAGAAAGTATAAAATCAGTGATCAATAAAAGTGACCACGAAAATGATGACCTATTTAAAACTTTTTCTTTAATATTCACTTTAGAGGATATGAAGCTGACTGCGTGAGGCTTCAGTCTGTTGGCAATCTTAAATATCCGCTTTGCAGTTATGTTGTCATTCTGAGAATGATTGAGGTCCACATTTGAGAGTTATTTTTTGACACGTTATATAATACATTGCTTCGATACGTTTAATCAACAAAATTCACAACAAATCGGTGAAGGAAGAAGATGGAACTGACAGGAACAATGCCAGCTGAGCACTGACACTGCAGCGCCATCATTGGCAAGGAAGTGTCATTGTAGCGTGACAAGTTGAGATAGGCAGATTCCATTATAAATGTTGACGTATGTGTTAATAATGGCAAAATGTTGTCATAAAACTGTGTGCACTGACTTAAGATGTTTGGTTATAGGTGAAACAGGAGCAGAGCTATTAGAACGACGAGCTTGCCTTGCATTACAATATAATCCGAGTCCTAAAGACAGACACTAGATTATTTACTTGTATTCTCAGTCTTTCTGCTATTCCTGCACTTTAAACATTGAAATTGTCACTCAGACACCTTCAGAGAGAAGTCCACTCTGTGTAACCCCTGGATCTGGTTATGTGCAGTATCATTGTAGAAACATTTTGCTGGTTTTAGTGAAGCTCCTATCACTGTTTCAGAACACATCTGTGTTCCAGTCTGACATAAGACCTAGTGAACATGAATTCATCGAATCAGCAGATTGCGATGCCTCTGTAGTTGATTAACAAATGGGCACTCATTATCTGGGCTCCCAAAAGAAGATGAGGCAATTGAGTGTAATGGACATTTAGTAAGAATTAGAGGGATCAGTGGAAGGGTAAACACACGCAGATACTCAGCGATATAAATGTACTTCTTCTAAAGTAGCCCCTCAGGACTGAGATGATTTGGTTCCACTCCAGTTCGATAGGCCATAACTGTCCAATTCGTGATTTACTAACTCTGCCTTGTGTGGGCAGATGCAACTTGACTGATCAGTTTTTGTCAGGTTTGTCTGTTCTCTCTGCCCCCTCAATTTCTATTCTGCATATTCCATGACGGCTCAGTGTCTTCCCAAGTGAACTTTCTCCTTCTTTAGCCAGTCACAGGACTGGGACTCCTGTGATTCAGTGGGGGAATGTTTGATTTCTACAAGGAGACTTTGGGAAGATCCAGCTGTTCTTCTGGGAGGTTCCGATGTGACCAAGTTCAGAATTTAACTTCCACTTGTTCACAGGATACGAGCGTGACTGAATGGACCATCAGCTACCTCCCGTCCCTAGTGGCCCCTTGAGAAGGCGGTGGTGAGTTGCCTTCTTGAACCGCTGCAGTCTGTGGGGTGTAGGTAGAACCACGATGCCCTTAGGGAGTGAATTCCAGGATTTTGATCCAATGATACAGAAGGAACAGTGATATATTTCCAAGCCAGGATGGTGACTGGCTTGGAGGGGAACTTACAGAGGGTGGTGTTCCCATGTATCTGCTGCCCTTGTCCTTCCAGGGGGAACCTCTGTCTCAATGTCAGCAAAAGAAAAGAATTGATTCTCGACTTCAGGAAGAAAGGAGGAGGATACCTTCCCATCTACTTCAGTGGAGCTGAGGTGGAGAGGGTGACAGTGTCAAGTTCCTAGTAGTGATGATCACCAACAACCTGTCCTGGACTTCCCATATAGATGTGATGGTCAAGGAGGCTCAACAATGCCCCTTCTTCCTCAAGCAGCTCAGGAAGTTCAGCATGCCCATCAACTTCCACAGATGCACCGTTGAAAGCGTACTGTCTGGGTGCATAGCGATCTGGAACGGTAACTGCTCTGCCCAGGACTGTAAGAAACTACAGAAGGTGGTGTGCCCAGACCATCACAGAAGCCACCCTTCCATCCATGGACGCCATTTACACAGCTCGCTGCCATGGAAAGGCTGTCAACATCAAAGACGCCCTCCCCTGGTAATGCTCTCCGACAACCTCTTCCATCAGGCAGAAGATAGAGAAGCCCGAACACACGCATCAGCAGCCCCAAGAACAGCTTCTTCCCTGCCTATTAAACTGCTGAATGGACCTCTCTAACTTCAAATAATGTTGGTCTTGCTTTCTGCGCCTCCAGTGCACTGTAACCCTATATGCCTCGTTCCGTGTAAACACCCTATAATCTGTATGTTCTTGTTTGCTACGATCTACCCATACAGCTCGCAAAACAGAACTGTTCACTGTACTTAGAGACATGTGAAAACAATAAATCAAAGCAAGGAAGTGGTCATGGGTTTGGAAGGTGCTTACTGAGGATCTTTGATGAATTAG
This sequence comes from Stegostoma tigrinum, assembly GCF_030684315.1. NCBI lineage: Eukaryota > Metazoa > Chordata > Chondrichthyes > Orectolobiformes > Stegostomatidae > Stegostoma > Stegostoma tigrinum. Next base: position 3,164,231 of record NC_081384.1, on the reverse strand, counting down.
TGCAATGCATCTTGTGAATCATACACTGCTGCGACTGAGCGTCAGTGGTGGAGGGAGTGACTGTTTGTGGATATGGTGCCAATCAAGCGGCTGCTGTGTCCTGGATGGTGTCAAGGTTCTTGAGTGTTGTTGGAGCTGCACTCATCCAGGCAAGTGAGGAGTATTCCGTCCCACTCCTGACTTGTGCCTTGTCGATTGTGTACAGGATTTGGAGAGTCAGGAGGTGAGTTACTTGCTGCAGGATTCCCAGTCTGTGACCAGCACTTGTACCCACGAGCTTGATTATGGCTAATTCATATCAGTTTCTGATCAATGGTGACCCCCCCCCCCAGGTAATTGATAGCACAGTTGCCCCTCCCTGCTTTCTCTCTGGGTGGTGGGCCCTTATTTATTTGTGAGAAACCATGGACCTCATTGTTGCTGCAAGTTGTTGGACTTCTATGTGTTGTCTACCATGTTTGCTCTCCACATCAGGGATTTTATGGTGTGTAACTGCCTTCAGCTCCCTGTGGAGCTAGTGCTTCCTTCGAGACATGTGGTGAAGTTTCTAGTCAGTAGATATTTGGGGTTTATTATCAATTAAGTCTTGCATCTTAAAATAACTCCACAGAAGTCTGTATCCTATCATCAGGTCACCCTTTATTTACTTGTGGAGAGTCCTTGATACCTATTCAGCTTCCTCTGAGCCAGCTCTCAGAGTGAACAGTATCTCTGACTCTCCTGTTTCTATCTGTCAGCCAGGACTCCCTGATTTGGACTGTTAACCTGGTCCAATCAGGGAACCCATGTTCTTTGAGGTCCACCTGGCTGACCTTGTTATAATCACTGCATCCCTCCCTCTCTGGGTCTGAGGATAGAGGCTGGTTTTGTTTTTGTGTAGCTCCCCTCGGGGTGTTTCAGCACCGGGTCATGTTCCTCTGAATGCCTCTGGTATGGGCAGTGCATAACACACAGTAGCTTATCTCTTGTGCCAAGGGCGTCTCAGAAGAAATTCATTCTGTTCTTCATGTGGTAAAAGCATTCAGGCAGCGACATCCACTGTATCCATCTCAGACTCTGAGGTATCTTCCAGACCCGATGAAAAGGAAGAACCCACGGGTTCCAAAACAATTGGAAGGGCAGTCGAGGAGCCGGGCATGTTCTGCTCCCACACCACTTGTGCGTTTGCAGCTTTCATCCTATCCAGCAATGGAGGAATGTGACCCGGTGCTAAAACACCCCTGGAGCTATCCCTGTAGTTGCATGAGCGAAGGTCCTATAATCAGATAGGAACCTGGACAGTTTGGTATTGAGTGAAACTGTAGGCTGTTTCCTTAAGAGATAGTAGGAGCTGCCGATGCTGGAGTCTGAGATAACAGGGTGTAGAGCTGGATGGACACAGCAGGCCCAGCAGTGTCAGAGGATCAGGAAAGCTGACGTTTCGGGCCTGGACCCTTCTTTAAGCTGTATCTTAAAGCCTGCTTCCGCAGTTTGGGCTCCTCCTTCTGCCAGACCATTGCATAATGGTTGGTATGGGGCTGTCCTTACATGACAAATACCATTTGATGTTAGGAAATACTCGAATTTCCTGCTGATAAACGATGGCCCGTTATCTGGGGGTCTGTGTTCTGCAAAAGATGCGCACAGTTTTCCTATTGTTGTCCCTGTGTTTGACAAATGAACTCTGTGCGTATCTGGCCATTTTAACTCGGCCCCCACAATGACTAAGACATTGAGTCCATAAAAGGATCTGCATAATCCAGGGTTTACCCAGCCATTCCCATGGAAGTGCGGGAGCTGCCGGTGGTAATTTTTGTCCTTGTTGACACTCTGGGCACTGCCCCATCAATGCAAACTACGTCTGCATCTAATCCTGGCCTCCAGCCATAACTTCTCACCAACATCTTCATTTTGGAAACCCCTCGGTGACCAGGGTGGGGTTCAGCCAGTGTCTGGCAGCGAGCTTTCTCCAGGACAATCACTCTGGCTCCCACAATAACATGCCGTCCTCTAGTTTGATCTGGTCTCTTTGGGTCCAAAAAGATTTCAGTTCTGGCTGTGATGGCTCTTTTTTCCCCCATCACCAGTAATTAGCTTTAGTTTTGCCAAGACCTTTCTGCACCCAAAGTCTGACATTGTCAGCTGTGACTGCAAGTGTTACCAGAAAGTTTGAAACCATTACAGAATTTTCCAGTGGGGGTACCACGGGTGGTGTATCTGCCAACGGGAGGTGGTGCATCCGCATTCCCTACTTGGCCACCTGCACGGTGTAATTATACGCACTTAGCATTAGAGCCCACCACTGGGTCTGGCCCGAAGCTATGGGTGGCCCCGGTCTGTCCTGTTTAAGCAGACCGAGCAGGGGTTTGTAGTCCATTGTTATTACAAATTTACATCCATAAAGATATTGGTGGAATGTCCTGACTCCAAATATGACCACCACACCTTCCTTCCCTATCTGAGCGTATTTACGCTAGGCATTAGTCAAAATCCTGGATACATATGTTATTGAATGTTCCTTTCCACTGGGCTACCTCTGAGTTAATCCATTTCCATATGGGAAGGCAGCACATGTCAATATCAGATCTCACTAGGGATCATAGTTTGCCAACATCTTATGGAATGAGAGCTGTTTCTTTATTCCCCAAAAGCTATGGTTTGACTTCATGACTATTTCAAAGGGTTGATGCAGAGGTGCTAGAATGGATAATGAGAAATAGCAGGAGTAGGCCATTCGGCCCCTCAAGCCAGCTCCGCCATTTAATAAGATCATGGCTGATCTTTTTGAGACTCAGCTCCTCTTACCTGCCCGCTCACCATAACCCTTAATTCCTTTACTATTCAAAAAATTATCTTTCTTAGCTTTAAAAACACTCAATGGAGAAGCCTCAACTACTTCACTAGGCAGGGAATTCCACAGATTTACAACCCTTTGGGGGAAGAAGTTCCTCCTCAATTCAGTCCTAAATCTTCTAATTTTGAGGCTATGCCTTCTTGTTCTCGTTTCACCTTCCAGGAGAACAACCTCCCTGCTTCTATCTGATCGACTTCCTTCATAATTTTACATGTTTCTACAAGATCACCCTCATTCTTATAAATTCCAATGAATATAATTCCAGTCTATTTAGGCTCTCGTCATAAGTCAATCCTTTTAGCTCTGGAATCAACCTAGTGAACCTCTCCTGCACCCCCGCAGTGCCAGTACAAACTTTCTCAAGTAAGCAGACAAAAACTGACCAGTATTCCAGGTGTGGCCCCACCAGCACCTTGTACAGCTGCAGCATTACCTCCTATTTTTAAACCCAATCCCTCCAGCAATGAAGGACAAAATTCCAATTGCCTTCTTAATTTCTCAAATTGGAGACCTGTAACCAGTGGTGTTCCACAGGGATCCGTGCTGGGACCACTGTTGTTTGCGATATATGTAAATGATTTGGAGGAAGGTGTAGGTGGTCTGATCAGCAAGTTTGCTGATGACACTAAGATTGGTGGAGTAGCAGATAGTGAAGGGGACTGTCAGAAATTATAGCAGAATATAGATAGATTGGAGAGTTGGGCAGATAAATGGCAGATGGAGTTCAATCTGGGCAAATGCGAGGTGATGCATTTTGGACAATCAAATTCAAGGGCGAACTATACAGTAAATGGAAAAGTCCTAGGGAAAATTGATGAACAGAGAAATCTGGGTGTTCAGGTCCATTGTTCCCTGAAGGTGGCAACGCAGGTCAATAGGGTGGTCAAGGCGGCATATGGCATGCTTTCCTTCATTGGGCGGGGTATTGAGTACAAGAGTTGGCAGGTCATGTTGCAGTTGTATAGGACTTTGGTTCGGCCACATTTGGAATACTGTGTACAGTTCTGGTCGCCACATTACCAAAAGGATGTGGATGCTTTGGAGAGGGTGCAGAGGAGGTTCACCAGGATGTTGCCTGGTATGGAGGGTGCTAGCTATGAAGTGAGGTTGAGTAGATTAGGATTATTTTCATTAGAAGGGCAGAGATTGAGGGGAGACCTGATTGAAGTCTACACAATCATGAGGGGTATAGACAGGGTGGATAGCAAGAAGCTTTTTCCCAGAGTGGGGGACTCAATTACTAGGGGTCATGAGTTCAAAGTGAGAGGAGGAAAGTTGAAGGGAAATATGCGTGGAAAGTTCTTTACACAGAGGGTGGTGAGCGCCTGGAACACGTTGCCAGCGGAGGTGGTAGACGCAGACACGTTAGCGTCTTTTAAGATATATTTGGACAGGTACATGGATGGGCAGGGAGCAAATGGACACAGAACGTTAGAAAATAGATGACAGGTTAGACAGAGGATCTTGATCGGCTCAGGCTTGGAGGGCCAAAGGGCCTATTCCTGTGCTGTAGGTTTCTTTGTTTCTTTGTAATTATCTGTTGCACCTGCAAACCAACCTTCTGCAATTCATGCACAAGGATCACCAGGTCCCTCTACACAGCAGCATGCTGCAAATTTTTACTCTTCAAATAAGCCTTTTTAATGTTATACCTGCTGAAATGGACGACTTCACACTTATCAACATTGTACTCCATCTGCCAGACCTTTGCCCACTCACTTAAACTGTCTATATCTCTCTGCAGACTTTCACAGTCCCCTACACACTTTGCTCTGCCACTCATCTTAGTGTCATCTGCAAACTTTGACACCATACACGTGGTCCCCAGCTCCAAATCATCTATGTAAATTGTAAACAATTATGGTCCCAACACTGATCTCTGAGGCACACCACTAGCCACTGACCGCCAACCCAAAAAACACCCATTTATCCCCACTCTTTGCTTCCTGTTAGATAACCAATCCTCGATCCATGTTAATGCATTGCCTATAACACCATGCACCTTGACCTTATGTAGCAGCCTTTTGTGGGGCACCTTGCCACATGCCTTTTGGAAATCCAGATACACCACATCTATTATGTCTCCATTGTCCACCGTGTTCGTAATGTCTTCATAGAATTCCAGCAAATTAGTCAAATATGACCTGCCTTTCATGAACTCTTGCTGTGTCTACCCAATGGGGCAATTTCTAATGAGCTATCTTATTATTTCTTCCTTGATGATAGCTTCCAAGCATTTTCCCCACTAAAGAATGGAAGGTAACCAGCCCATAATTCCCCATCTTTTGTCTAAATTGGCATCATATTGGCTGTTTTCCAATCTGATGGAACTGCCCCAGAGTCCAGCGAATTTTGGAAAATTACCATGAGCACAGTTGCTATTACTCCTGCTGTCTCTTTTAGTACCCTAGGATGCATTACATTAGGGCCAGGAGTCTTGTCTACCTTTAGCTCCATTAGCTTGCACAACACTACCTCCTTCATGATAATGATCATGTTTAGGTCCTCATCTACCTTAGTCATCAATTACTGGCAAGTTATTTGTGACCTCTGCTGTGAAAATCAACACAAAATACCTGTTCAAAATCTCATTTCCCGCTATTAAATCCCCATTCTCATCCTCAACAGGACCAATGCTTATCTTAGCCACTGTTTCTCATTTTGTGTATTTAGAGAAACCTTTTGGGAGCTGGGCCACCTTTGATCACCCTCACCTTATCTTCCTATGGGTATAACCTGGTGTTGACTGTAGGGCACTTGGGGGGCCTGGAACACACATGGTTCCCTTCTGAGGCATATGCCTGCCTGGAAGAACCATCTAGGAATATCCAAGTTCTCTAAGTGCTCCTGAGATAATGGGAACTGCAGATGCTGGAGAATCCGAGATAACAAGGTGTGAAGCTGGATGAACACAGCAGGCCAAGCAGCATCTTAGGAGGACAAAAGCTGACGTTTCGGGCCTAGACCCTTTATCAGAAAAGAGGGATGGGGAGGGGGTTCTGAAATAAATAGGGAGAGAGGGGGAGGCGGATCGAAGATGGATAGAGGAGAAGATATGTGTAGAGGAGACAGACAAGTTAAAGGGGCGGGGATGGAGCCTGTAGGGGAGGTAGGGAGGGGATAGGTCAGCCCGGGGAGATGGACAGGTCAAGGGAGTGGGATGAGGTTAGTAGGTAGGAAATGGAGGTGTGGTTTGAGGTGGGCGGACGGGATAGGTGAGAGGAAGAACAGGTTAGGCAGGTAGGGATGAGCTGGGCTGGTTTTGGGATGCAGTGGGAGAAGGGGAGATTTTGAAGCTGGTGAAGTCCACATTGATACCATTGGGCTACAGGGTTCCCAGGCGGAATATGAGGTGCTGTTCCTGCAACCATCGGGTGGCATCATTGTGGCACTGCAGGAGGCCCATGATGGACATGTCATCTGAGGAATGGGAGGGGAAGTTGAAATAGTTCACAACTGGGAGGTGCAGTTGTTTAGTGCGAACCGTGCGGAGGTGTTCTGCAAAGCGGTCCCCAAGCCTCCGCTTGGTTTCCCCAATGTAGAGGAAGCCACAGCGGATACAGCAGATGCAGTATACCACATTAGCAGATGTGCAGGTGAACATCTGCTTGATGTGGCAAGTCATCTTGGGGCCTGGGATGGGGGTGAGGGAAGGGGTGCCCAATGGTATCAATGTGGATTTCACAAGCTTCAAAATCTCCCCTTCTCCCACTGCATCCCAAAACCAGCCCAGCTCATCCCTACCTGCCTAACCTGTTCTTCCTCTCACCTATCCCCTCTTCCCATCTCAAGCCGCACGTCCATTTCCCACCGACTAACCTCATCCCACCCCCTTGGCCTGTCTGTCTTCCCCGGACTGACCTATCCCCTCCCTACCTCCCCACCTACACTGTCTTCTCCACCCATCTTCTCCTCTATCCATCTTCGATCCGCCTCCCCCTCTCTCCCTATTTATTTCAGACCCCTCTCCCCATCCCCCTTTTCTGATGAAGGGTCTAGGCCTGCAATGTCAGCTTTTGTGCTATTAAGATGCTGCTTGGCCTGCTGTGTTCATCCAGCTCCACACCTTGTTATCTCTAATGGTCCTCATTGGTCTTCTCTGTTATTAGCATGTCGTCTAGATAAATGGTCACCTGGGATAAAACATTTGTAAAACATTCTCCATCATCCGCTGAAAAATGGCACAGGCTGACAGTACCCCAAATGGCAGTGTCAAATATAGGTACAAGCCTTATGGGTACTAATTGTACCAATGGTCTGGGAATCCCCATGTAACTGCAATTGCAAGGACGCACAGCTCATGTCCAGCTTCATGAAGAACAGCATTCACCTGCCAGCTTTGCATATAAGTCCTCTGTGTGATGGATTGGGTATTTATCCAGCTGTGAAAGCAGTTTATCATTTGTTTAAAATCCCTACAAAGGTGAACCGATGCATCGTGTTTCACAATTGGTACGATTGGTATTGCCCATTCCACAAACTGAACTGGTTTGATGATTCCTTCACTTACCAGCCTCCCAGTTTCTACTTTGACTTTTAACCACAAGGCAAATGGCACTGGGCAGGCCTTGCAGAATTATGGAATTGCTTCCTGCTCAATGTGCAAGGTAACCTTGGCTCCTTCGATAGTCCCTGGAACTTCCTGAAAATCTTCTGTGTATTTAATTAGGATATCAGTCAGGCAGCCATTTTCTAATTGGAAAATGCTGAGCTAAACTAGGTGAATCTTTCTCAACAAAGTTCTCCCCATCAGGCTTGGGCCTGAGCCTTTTACTACCATTAGTGGGAACTGAACCAGCTGCTCCTAATAAGAGACTCGAACCACAGTTGTCCCTTAAAATGTAGACGCTCCACAATATAGGTTCTCAGCCCGGCCAAACTCTTGTGCAAACTTAAGGATTGGAGTCTAGAGTGAATTTCATTAAAGACTAGAGATAATGGGAACTGCAGATGCTGGAGAATTCCAAGATAATAAAATGTGAGGGTGGATGAACACAGCAGGACAAGCAGCATCTCAGGAGCACAAAAGCTGACGTTTTGGGCCTAGACCCTTCATCAGAGAGGGGGATGGGGAGAGGGAACTGGAATAAATAGGGAGAGAGGGGGAGGCGGACCGAAGATGGAGAGAAAAGAAGATAGGTAGAGAGGAGAGTATAGGTGGGGAGGTAGGGAGGGGATAGGTCAGTCCAGGGAAGACGGACAGGTCAAGGAGGTGGGATGAGGTTAGTAGGTAGATGGGGGTGCAGCTTGGGGTGGGAGGAAGGGATGGGTGAGAGGAAGAACCGGTTAGGGAGGCAGAGACAGGTTGGACTGGTTTTGGGATGCAGTGGGTGGGGGGGAAAGAGCTGGGCTGGTTGTGTGGTGCAGTGGGGGGAGGGGACGAACTGGGCTGGTTTAGGGATGCAGTAGGGGAAGGGGAGATTTTGAAACTGGTGAAGTCCACATTGATACCATTAGGCTGCAGGGTTCCCAGGCGGAATATGAGTTGCTGTTCCTGCAACCTTCGGGTGGCATCATTGTGGCAGTGCAGGAGGCCCATGATGGACATGTCATCTAGAGAATGGGAGGGGGAGTGGAAATGGTTTGCGACTGGGAGGTGCAGTTGTTTGTTGCGAACTGAGCGGAGGTGTTCTCCAAAGCGGTCTCCAAGCCTCCGCTTGGTTTCCCCAATGTAGAGGAAGCCACACCGGGTACAGTGGATGCAGTATACCGCATTGGCAGATGTGCAGGTGAACCTCTGCTTAATGTGGAATGTCATCTTGGGGCCTGGGATAGGGGTGAGGGAGGAGGTGTGGGGACAAGTGTTGCATTTCCTGTGGTTGCAGGGGAAGGTGCCGGGTGTGGTGGGGTTGGAGGGGAGTGTGGAGCGAACAAGGGAGTCACGGAGAGAGTGGTCTCTCCGGAAAGCAGACAGGGGTGGGGATGGAAAAATGTCTTGGGTGGTGGGGTCGGATTGTAAATGGTGGAAGTGTCGGAGGATGATGCATTGTATCCGGAGGTTGGTGGGGTGGTGTGTGAGAACGAGGGGTATCCTCTTTGGGCGGTTGTGGGGGGGGGGGGGGGGGGGGTGCGGGGTGTGAGGGATGTGTTGCGGGAAATACGGGAGATGGGGTCAAGGGCATTCTCGATCACTAGTTCTGAGATCACTGACACGGCTACACCAGTACCAACCTACATTAGAACCAGGTGACAACTTCACCAGAAGTTTATTTGATTAGTTCGGATTTGGAAGTTGTCAAGCAATTTAATGGTTCCAAACCACATGTAGGTGAGCTTTCTCGGGTGTCCGCTCTTCAGGACACCAGCCTATGAGCTCTCTTACACAGGTCAGGCCTAGTGGGACTTATTTTCTGTCTTGAATCTGCATACTGTTAGCAACTACAATGGCCATATCCCGAAGAAAATTATAGCATTTGATCAAGGCTTGGCTTGTTTTGTGGTTTTGTTGTGGGCTGACCTCGAGCCCTTCTGATCAGGAAATGTCCTGATTGAGACTACGCAATTGCCTTCACTCAAGTAGGGTTCCCCAAGCTCTGTCAGCCTGGTGAGGGTGTCCACTTCCATTGGAACACCTTGTAACTCACAAGCCCCACTTGGCACATTTGTGAATGATAAAGCCAGTTTTGGTGTCTGTTTGAAGTCTAGTTGGGCTTCAGCTCAGAGGCCCTTGTGTGTGGTTACATTGTTAATCCCACAGACCAATCGGTCTCTCAGCATCTCATTAGGGGTTAAACCAGACTCACATGCCTCTGCCGGTCATCTTTGCCGAGTCAAAAATCACAAAACAGATTTACCTGGTTCTCAAATTGTCAAGTAAAACTGATAGTGTCTCAGAATTAGAGGTAGTTTAGGGTCATAATATTCCTTAAATAAATCCTTCAACTCTTGAAAGATTTTAGTACCTGGTACCTCAGGGAAAGTTAGGCTCCTAATAATCAAAAAAGCTGCAGGCCCACAAGCTGTCAGAAGAATTACTTGTTGCTTTTCATTTGTCCCAATGTCATTTGCCCAGAAAAATGAACACATTCTGGGCACAGTATTTAAAACAGTATCAAATGAGTCAAGCTTCTCCAATAATGGCATGATGACAGAAATGCTTACACCAAACTCAAAGGCATCTGTTGGGTGTAAGTTTCTTCAGGATCATGCATCACCACTGAAAAAGAGGCTCCACAGAGGCTGATATTCTGTCACCAAGTTACCCTTTATTTACACGTGGAGAGTCTTTGACACTGATTCATCTGCCTTAGAGCCGACTCTCAGAGTGAGCAGAACCCCTGACACTCTCTTTTATTACTGTCAGCCAGGGCTCCCTGATTGCGGCTACTAATCTGGTCCATTCAGGGAACACATATTCCATGATGTCCACCTAGCTGACTCTGTACACACATTACCTAGTTTTTTTTGGTCAAATCAGTCGTGATGTTTCATAGAGAGAGAGAGGGAGAGAGACATAGAGAGGCTGAGAATCTCCATAGACTCTGGGACTGAGCATCCAGCAGGGCTGACTGTGGACTTTGGTGCTCAGAGGTTGAGAGGGTGCATTGAGAACAGCCACGTTGGCAGCACCGTGGATGTGAATTTTCTGAGGGATTGCTTCTACAGTTTGGAGCCGGGCTGGTGGTTACGGCAATGACTAGTTCAGCAGTTGTCAGTGCTGCAGATGGAGTTGGTGTGGACCTCTCTGTGACACTGAGGGAATACCAGAGTTTATACTGCGATGGTTATCATGAACCCTCAGTATTATAGATTCATGCAGTACAGAAAGGCGCTTCAGCCCATTGAGGTTTTGTTCCTGTCTCTCTGATGGAACAGGGGCTTGGTTATGACAGCGTCATGTTCTGGACATTTGTTCAGGAGGAGAACTCTGTGGGAGTGTACTTTCCAAATTCTTTGTCAATCCCATTCTTCCACAGATTCATGTCCATCCTAATTCTGGTGCAGAAGATCTAATGTGGTGCTGAATCTTGGCTGAATGATTGCTCAAGCTTGGTGTACAGTTCCACACACACTGACTCTCACTGGGGTACAGTCCCAAACGCACTGACTCTCACTGGGACACAGTCCCAGACACGCAGACTCTCACTGGGGTGCAGTCCCACACACACACTGACTCTCACTAGGGTACTGTCCCACACACACTGACTCTCACTGGGGTACAGTCCCACACACACCAACTCTCACTGGGGTACAGTCCCACACACACTGACTCTCACCGGGGTACAGACCCACACACACTGACTCTCACTGGGGCACAGTCCCACACGCACTGACTCTCGCTGGGGTACAGTCCCACACACACCAACTCTCACTGGGGTACAGTCCCACACACACTGACTCTCACTGGGGTACAGTCCCACAAACAACCGACTCTCACTGGGGTACAGTCCCACAAACACACCGAGTCTAACTGGGGTACAGCCCCACACACACTGACTCTCACTAGGGTACAGTCCCACACACGCTGACTCTCACTGGGGTATGGGGTCCACACACACTGACTCTCACTGGGGTACAGTCCCACACATGCTGACTCTCACTGGGGTACGGGGTCCCACACACACTGACTCTCAGTGGGGTACAGTCCCACACACACTGACTCTCACTGGGGTACAGTCCCACACACACACTGAATCTCACTGGGCATAGTCCCACACACACACTGACTCTCACTGGGGTACAGCCCACACACACTGACTCTCACTGGGGTACAGTCCCACACACGCTGACTGTCACTGGGGTACGGGGTCCCACACACACACTGACTCTCACTGGGGTACAGTCCCACACACACATTGACTCTCACTGGGGTACGGGGTCCCACACACACTGACTCTCGCTGGGGTACAGTCCCACACACACCGACTCTCACTGGGGTACAGTCGCACACACACTGACTCTCACTGGGGTACAGTCCCACACATACACTGACTCTCATTGGGGTAGAGTCCCACACACACTGACTCTCACTAGGGTACAGTCCCACACACGCTGACTATCACTGGGGTACGGGGTCCCACACACACTGACTCTCGCTGGGGTACAGTCCCACACATACACTGAATCTCACTGGGCACAGTCCCACACACACACTGACTCTCACTGGACACAGTCCCACACACGCTGACTCTCGCTGGGGTACAGTCCCACACATACACTGACTCTCACTGGGGTACAGTCCCACACACACTGACTCTCACTACGGTACAGTCCCACACACGCTGACTCTCTCTGGGGTACGGGGTCCCCCACACACTGACTCTCAGTGGGGTACAGTCCCACACACACTGACTCTCACTGGGGTACAGTCCCACACACACACTGAATCTCACAGGTGTACGGGGTCCCACACATACACTGACTCTCACTGGGGTACAGTCCCACACACACTGACTCTCACTACGGTACAATCCCACACACGCTGACTCTCTCTGGGGTACGGGGTCCCCCACACACTGACTCTCAGTGGGGTACAGTCCCACACACACTGACTCTCACTGGGGTACAGTCCCACACACACACTGACTCTCACAGGTGTACGGGGTCCCACACACACACTGACTCTCACTGGGGTACAGTCCCACACGCACTGACTCTCGCTGGGGCACAGTCCCACACACACTGACTCTCACTGGGGTACAGTCCCACACACACTGACTCTCACTGGGGTACTGTCCCACACACACACACTGACTCTCACTGGGGTACAGTCCCACAAACGCACCGACTCTCACTGGGGTACAGTCCCACACACACTGACTCTCACTAGGGTACAGTCCCACACACGCTGACTCTCACTGGGGTACGGGGTCCCACACACACTGACTCTCGCTGGGGTACAGTCCCATACATACACTGACTCTCACTGGGGTACAGTCCCACACACACTGACTCTCACTGGGGTACAGTCCCACACACACTGACTCTCACTGGGGTACAGTCCCACACACACACTGACTCTCACTGTGATACAGTCCCAAACACACACCGACTCTCACTGTGATACAGTCCCACACACACACTGACTCTCACTGGGCACAGTCCCACACACACATTGACTCTCACTGGGGTACAGTCCCACACACACACTGACTCTCACAGTGATACAGTCCCAAACACACACCGACTCTCACTGTGATACAGTCCCACACACACACTGACTCTCACTGGGCACAGTCCCACACACACACTGACTCTCACTGGGGTACAGTCCCACACACACCAACTCTCACTGGGGTACAGTCCCACACACACTGACTCTCACTGGGGTACGGTCCCACACACACACTGACTCTCACTGGGGTACAGTCCCACACGCACTGACTCTCACTGGGGTACAGTCCCACACACACTGACTCTCACTGGGGTACAGTCCCACACACACACTGACTCTCACTGGGGTACAGTCCCACACACACTGACTCTCACTAGGGTACAGTCCCACACACGCTGACTCTCACTGGGGTACGGGGTCCCACACACACTGACTCTCGCTGGGTACAGTCCCACACATACACTGGTCTCACTGGGGTACAGTCCCACACACACTGACTCTCACTGGGGTACAGTCCCACACACACTGACTCTCACTGGGGTGCAGTCCCACACACACACTGACTCTCGCTGGGCACAGTCCCACACACACTGACTCTCACTGGGGTACGGGGTCCCACACACACACACTGACTCTCACTGGGGTACAGTCCCACACACACACTGACTCTCACTGTGATACAGTCCCACACACACACTGACTCTCACTGGGGTACAGTCCCACACACACACACGGACTCTCACTGGGGTACAGTACCACACACTGACTCGCTGGGGTACAGTCCCACACACACACTGACTCTCACTGGGGTACAGTCCCACACACACACTGACTCTCACTGGGGTACAGTCCTACACACACACTGACTCTCACTGGGATACAGTCCCACACACACTCTCACTGGGGTACAGTCCCACACACTGAGCCTCACTGGGGTACAGTCCCACACACACACTGACTCTCACTGGGGTACAGTCCTACACACACACTGACTTTCACTGGGGTACAGCCCCACACACACTGACTCTCACTGGGGTACAGTCCCACACACACTGAGTCTCACTGGGGTACAGTCCCACACACACTGACTCTCACTTGGGTACACTCCCACACACACTCTGACTGGGGTACAGTCCCACACACACTGACTCTCACTGGGGTACAGTCGAACACACTGAGCCTCACTGGGGTACAGTCCCACACACACACTGACTCTCACTGGGGTACAGTCCCACACACACACTGACTCTCACTGGGGTACAGTCCCACACACACTGACTGTCACTGGGGTACAGTCCCACACACACTGAGTCTCACTGGGGTACAGTCCCACACACACTGACTCTCACTAGGGTACAGTCCAACACACACTCTCACTGGGGTACAGTCCCACACACACTGACTCTCACTGGGGTACAGTCCAACACACTGAGTCTCACTGGGGTACAGTCCCACACACACACTGACTCTCACTGGGGTACAGTCCCACACACACTGACTCTCACTAGGGTACAGTCCAACACACACTCTCACTGGGGTACAGTCCCACACACACTGACTCTCACTAGGGTACAGTCCAACACACACTCTCACTGGGGTACAGTCCCACACACACTGACTCTCACTGGGGTACAGTCCCACACACACACTGACTCTCACTGGGGTACAGTCCCACACACACACTGACTCTCATTGGGGTACAGTCCTACACACACTGACTCTCACTGGGGTACAGTCCCACACACACACTGACTCTCACTGGGGTACAGTCCCACACACACTGAGTCTCACTGGGGTACAGTCCCACACACACTGACTCTCACTAGGGTACAGTCCCACACACACTGACTCTCACTGCGGTACAGCCATTGAGCCCTCCCCTTGAAGACCTTTCACTTTGTTCCTTCAGTTGACCTTCCCCTGCCCACCATGTCTCACAAGGGGCAGCAACAGTGGTAGGGAGGGAGTTGAGTTCCCAGCAGTAACTGGAGCTTCAGTCTGTCACTGTCTTTCCATCCAAGGCTCCAGACTACACGGGACAATCTTGGCAGAGCAAGGTCTTGGACCAATGGCAGTGGGGCTGACCAATCGCTCATTTGCATGCTCTAAGTACGATTGTCTATGGATAGGTATGTAAACTGTAGACAGGATCTGAGAAGCAAATATAGTCACCAACACACAGGAACACAGATGTGCAATTATACACACACACACACACACACACACACACACACACACACACACACACACACACACACACACACACACACGAGCTAAAACCTGTCGCAAACATTGATTAGCATTATTTATGAATGTAATGGATTAATAAGATCCTGACAATTAATAACACATTCCATGCATGTTCACACAGTGACATGGAGTGTCATCAGCTCAGATTCTCCAGATTGACAATTATATTCATAAAAGACAATGGAATAGAAAATGCTTTATGGTTATGGGAAGGCAGGGGTTAAGTTCCTCAGCCCGACACTCCTGATAAAGTGTCCAGGAGAGTCACTAACAGCCGCTGGCCCTGGTACATTGACTCCTGTCAGTCCCATGTTTCTGTGGTGGAGTGACACGCTGTATAACACAATGGCTGTCAACACTTTAATTGCCCTGATCAGGTTAGTGACCTTTGACATTTGACCCCATGTCACTGCCTTTTGTTTATTTGTCAGAGTTGACAATTTTATTTTTGAATCAGTCACAGAAAAAAGACGATTTCAGCTGTTGCAAATTTGCAATTAAAAACTATCTCCTTGATCACGTTTTGGGTCAGCTAACTATCATTTTCTGCAGCTCAGCCTCAATGCTTTCTCAAGAAAAATGCCAGGAACTATCCTCAAGGAAACCTTCAGACAAATAAATATTGTCCTGTTCGGTGGAAATCAATGACTCTCACTGGGGCTTTCTGAGCCAGGGGATTCTTGTGGAGCACTGATATTGTACTCACCTCTAACCAGGAAGGTTCGGTTTAAGTCCCGAATGGTGTGTAATGACATTTCTGAACAGATTGATTAAAAAATATATACAGTCCCAAACACACACTGACTCTCACTGGGGTACAGTCCCACACACACACTGACTCTCACTAGGGTACAGTCCCACACACACTGACTCTCACTGGGGTAGAGTCTCACACACACTGACTCTCACTGGGGTACGGTCCCACACACACACTGACTCTCACTGGACACAGTCCCACACACACACTGACTCTCACTGGGGTACGGGGTCCCACACACACACTGACTCTCACTGGGGTACAGTCCCACACACACACTGACTCTCACTAGGGTACAGTGCCACACACACTGACTCTCACTGGGGTACAGTCCCACACACACTGAGTCTCACTGGGGTACAGTCTCACACACACTGACTCTCACTGGGGTACAGTCCAACACACACTGACTCTCACTGAGATACAGTCCCACACACATGGACTCTCACTGGGGTACAGTCCCACACACACACTGACTCTCACTAGGGTACAGTCCCACACACACTGACTCTCACTGGGGTACAGTCTCACACACACTGACTCTCACTTGGGTACGGTCCCATACACACACTGACTCTCACTGGGGTACAGTCCCACACACACTGACTCTCACTGGGGTACAGTCCCACACACACACTGACTCTCACTGGGATACAGTCCCACACACATGGACTCTCACTGGGGTACAGTCCCACACACACACTGAGTCTCACTGGGGTACAGTCCCACATGCACTGACTCTCACTGGGGTACAATCCCACACACACCCACTCTCACTGGGGCACAGTCCCACACTCACTGACTCTCACTGGGGCACAGTCCCACACTCACTGACTTTCACTGGGGTACAGTCCCACAAACACACCGACTCTCACTTTGGGTACAGTCCCACACACACACTGACTCTCACTGGGGTAAAGTCCCACACACACTGACTCTCACTGGGGTACGGTCCCACACACACACTGACTCTCACTGGGGTACAGTCCCACACACACACACTGACTCTCACTAGGGTACAGTCCCATACACACACTGACTCTCACTGGGGTACAGTCCCACACACACACACTGACTCTCACTGGGGTACAGCCCCACACACACACTGACTCTCACTGGGGTACAGTCCCACACACACACACTGATTCTCACTAGGGTACAGTCCCATACACACACACTGACTCTCACTGGGGTACAGCCCCACACACACACTGACTCTCACTGGGGTACAGTCCCACACACACACACTGACTCTCACTGGGGTAAAGTCCCACACACACTGACTCTCACTGGGGTACAGTCCCATACACACACACTGACTCTCACTGGGGTACAGCCCCACACACACACACTGACTCTCACTAGGGTACAGTCCCACACACACACTGACTTTCACTGGGGTACAGTCCCACAAACACTGACTCTCTCTCGGATAGTGGTACAGTCCAAGTTAAATGCAGTGTCTGGCCCTAGAAACCCAGGATTAATGTCATTCATGACTCAGTGATAACACTGTCTCATGTACAGTACGCATTCCTCATTTGTCATTTAACAATCTTTAAAATATAACTACTTGGTCATTGTCACATTGGTGTTTGTTGGAGCCTGCTGTGTGTAGATTGGCAGCTGTATTTCCTACACTGGAACAGTGACAACTCTGTAACTAAGGTTCTCCTTTGGCTGTGAAATGCTTTATATCGCCCTGAAAGGAATGCTCTAGAATTCGAAGATTTGCAATTCCTTCTTTTTACTCTCATGGAGGTAAAACCCAGGGTTTCGTATTGAATTGTGTGCATGATGATATGGGGACATTCTGTGTAGCTGCTCACAGATGAGCGACATTATTTCGCTGGTGTCACCTTGGTTACTTTGCATTGTGTAACCCTGATGAGACAGATATGCCACAATGACATTTCCCAGAGCCTTACTCATTGGCTGTCCCCAGCGGTCGTAACTATGGTAACTCTCTCCGTGGTGACTGCCGTGAAATGATCTGTGGGAATCCACATTCTGTCCTCCTCTCGCAGCAAAACAATCTGCTTTCAGGTGTAGAGAGAAACATGTTAGCACAGTCAAAGGATTAGCTGACTAACAGGAAGCAGGAATCCCACAGCTACCTAGAATACACCTCCTCCCACCCACTCTCCAGCAAAAATTCCATCCCCTATTCCCAATTCCTCCGCCTTCGCCGCATCTGCTCCCGGGATGAGGCATTCCACTCCCGCACATCCCAGATGTCCAAGTTCTGCAAGGACCGCAACTTTCCCCCCACAGTGGTCGAGAACGCCCTTGACCGCGTCTCCCGCATTTCCCACAACACATCCCTCACACCCCGCCCCTGCCACAACCGCCCAAAGAGGATCCCCCTGGTTCTCACACACCACCCCACCAACCTCCAGGTACAACGCATCATCCTCCAACAATTTCGTCATCTACAATCCAAACCCACCACCCAAGACAATTTTCCGTCCCCACCCCTGTCTGCTTTCCGGAGAGACCACTCTCTCCGTGACTCCCTTGTTCTCTCCACACTGCCCTCCAACCCCACCACACCTGGCACCTTCCCCTGCAACCGCAGGAAATGCTACACTTGCCCCCACACCACCTCCCTCACCCCTATCCCAAGCCCCAAGATGACTTTCCATATTAAGCAGAGGTTCACCTGCACCTCTGCCAATGTGGTATACTGCATCCACTGTACCCGGTGTGGCTTCCTCTACATTGTGGAAACCAAGCAGAAGCTTGGGGACTGCTTTGCAGAACACCTCCGCTCGGTTCGCAATAAACAACTGCACCTCCCAGTCGCAAACCATTTCAACTCCCCCTCCCATTCTTTAGATGACATGTCCATCATGGTCCTCCTGCAGTGCCACAATGATGCCACCTGAAGTTTGCAGGAACAGCAACTCATATTCCGCTTGGGAACCCTGCAGCCCAATGGTATCAATGTGGACTTCACCAGCTTCAAAATCTCCCCTTCCCCCACTGCATCCCAAAACCAGCCCAGTTCGTCCCCACCCGCTACTGCACCATACAACCAGCCCAGCTCTTCCCCTCCACCCACTGCATCCCAAAACCAGTCCAATCTGTCTCTGCCTCCCTAACCGGTTCTTTCTCTCACCCATCCCTTCCTTCCACCCCAAGCCGCACCTCCATCTCCTACCTACTGACCTCATCCCACCTCCTTGACCTGTCTGTCTTCCCTGGACTGACCTATCCCCTCCCTACCTCCCCACCTATACTCTCCTCTCCACCTATCTTCTTTTCTCTCCATCTTCGGTCCCCCTCCCCCTCTCTCTCCATTTATTCCAGAACCCTCACCCCATCCCCCTCTCTGATGAGGGATCTAGGCCCAAAATGTCAGCTTTTGTGCTCCTGAGATGCTGCTGGGCCTGCTGTGTTCATCCAGCCTCACATTTTATTATCTAGTATGGATAAATGGGTGACTCTCAGGGTGGTACGTTGTAACCAGTGGAGTGCCGTAGGGATCTGTGCTGGGGCTTCAATGATTTCCAAGAAGATCAGAGCCTGGGATGAAGAGACTGAGTGGAGCTAAATTGCTAAACAGCTCATTGGTAGGAGAGTAAGGTGTGAAGAGGAGCCTGCAAAGGGAGGTCGTGGCAATGTCTCTAGACTGGTAATCCTGCAACACCAGCCTAATAGGAGCATGGGGACTGGAGTAGGCCATTCAGCCCCTCATGCCTGTTCTACCATTCAGTGAGATCATGGCTGATCTGTGACCTACCTCCATAGACCTGCCTTTGGCCCATATCCCTTATTACATTTGTTTAATAAATACTTAACCCTCTCAGATTGTAAGTTAACAACTGATTCAGAATCCACAGCTGTTTGTGGAAGAGAGTTCTAAACCTTTCGTCATAGAGTTCCTTACACTGTGGAAACAGGCCCTTCGGCCCAACAAGTCCACAACCGACCCTTGAAGCATCCCACCCAAACACATCCCCATTCCCCTATAACCCACACACTCCTGAACACTACGGGCAATTTAGCATGGCCAATCCACCTAGTCTGCACATCTCTGGACTGTGGGATGAAACCAGAGCACCCGGAGGAAACCCACACAGGCACGGGGAGAATGTGCAAACTCCACACAGACAGTCGCCCGAGGCTGGAATCAAACCCAGGCGCTGTGAGGCTGCAGTGCTAACCACTGAGCTACTGTGCCATCCCACATGGGCGCAAGTCCACACCAACTCTCTAAACAGCATCCCACCCATACTCACCCCCACCGTATGTCTCTAACCCTGTATCTCCCAAGGCCAATCCACCCTAACCTGCACACCCTTAGGCTGTGGGAGAAAACCTACACAGACACGGGGAGAATGTACAAGCTCCACGCAGACAGTCACGTGAGACTGGAATCAAATTCAGGCCCCTTGTTCTGTGAGGTAGCAGTGCTAACTACTGTGCAACCGGGCTGCCTAATTCTCAGAGAAATGCTTTGGGGATACAGGTTCAAACCCCATCATGGAGGAAGGTAATGTCATTGAGATGTGTAAGGTCCTTGGGGAATAAGGTGGCTGGCAAGAAGTGGGTAGGAGAGGCAGATATTAGAATAAATAGAGACAATTTAGGGTGAGAAGTCTTTCTTTTAACAAAGCAATGAGGAAAAATTCTCTCAGAGATTGGTTAGACCGTGTAATTCTCCTCTCCTGAAAGCGAGCCGTGGATTATGAGATACAGTCCGGTACCTGGAGTTTGGGACCAGACTCAGATCAACCATGATATTGATGATTGATGGAGCTGGCTGAAACAGCTGAATGGCCTTCGTCTGCTTCTGGACCTTTTTGTATGTTCATTGCATTGTGCAGTAGGAACAATTTAAATTAATACGTACCCGTTTTCAAACTTCAAACTATTTGCAAACTTCAGAATCATGCTCAAGTCTAAGGTTAATAGATATCAGAAAGCACAGTGGTCCCAGACTGAGTCCTGATGAATCCTACTGTAACTCTCCCACCAAACTGTAAGAAACAACCATTGTTCTAAGGAACCTGAAACGTTAACTCTGATTTTCTCTTCACAGATGCTGCCAGACCTGCTGAGCTTTTTCAGCAACTTCTATTTTTGTTTCTGATTTACAGCATCCATAGCTTTTTTGGTTTTTATCCTGTTTGCCTTCCTGATTAGGCGCTGTACCTTTTTAGCAACTTTTTGTGACTCATGCACCAGAACACATAGATCCCTCTGCCTCCCAGAAATCTCAGTCATTCTTCATTTAAATAATACATGTTTTTAATTAAATCTTCCTGCCAAAGTGAACAATCTCATATATTCCTACATTATACACCTCTACCCAGATTCTTGCCGCTCACTCGTCGTACCTATATCTGTCTGCAACATGTTTATGTCTTCCTCACAATACATTTACATACCCATCTTAACTGTGAATTTGGCCACACTCCAGAGAACTGATTATTGAGCATGTGACAACTTAACATTAAACAGGAAACAAAATTGTTTATAAATGTTTGGTTTAAACAAATACCCCAAACGTATTCCCTTTTACGAAGGTGTGAATTGATACATTACACATTGGGTGGGTGTATTTTGGACATGGACATGATGGAAGTACAGTGGTCAAGTATATGTTGTGTAGATGTACATGACCACAATTGTACTGGCAGCATTCAACATGTGTATGTTGGGTGGATTATTGTCAGATGTGTATATTCATGGATGTACATTGCATGGATTTTTTGAGTGGGTGCATTGCTGTGTGTTTATTGGCAGAAGTATTGGTGGGGTAAGTTAAGCAAGTTTATATTGGCAACTCTGTGCTGGTGGATATATATCAGAATAGTGCATGTTAGCAGATCTACACTGATTGGTATACATTGGCCGGTATTAAATGGCTGAGTGTAGTTTGGCTGGGTCATTATTGGACTGCTGTGTGTGAGCTGGTACATATGAAGCACATATATATTGGGTGGGTATATATTGGTGAGCGTTTATTGAATGAGTATATATTAGCATGTTATATTGCTGGTTGAAGTTGGGCAGGATGAGTAGATACTGGTGGGCATATACTGGGTGGAAGCATATTGAGCATGTGTGTATTTAGCAGATGTGTATTGAGAAGGTTGTATTGAGGAGGTGTTTGGTGGGTGTATAATGAATACAAGTACATTAGGCAGATGTTTACATTGAGCTCAATTCAAATTCCAAATGTGCCCCAGTGGGATATGAGCTCAGTTTTTTTACTGATTACTAATCCCCAGTTCTAACCAACTACAGTAAAATAATCAGCACATTCTTAATAGCAGGTTTACTCTCTCAACATGTACTTATTGTCTAACTCACATCAGCAATTTTTGTCATGACAGTTGAATGGGAGTCTGTGTTGGCATTTACATCAACACATACTGATTAACATGTGCCTCTAGTCCCCACTTCTTTGCAAGAAGCAATATTAACCTCAGCGACTGGTATTGGCTCAATTCAATCAACTTGGATTAACATAGTACATAGAACATTACAGCACAGTACAGGCCCTTCAGCCCTCGATGTTGTGCCGACCTGTCATACCGATCTCAAGCCCATCTAACCTACACTATTCCATGTACGTCCATAAGCTTATCCAATGACGACTTAAATGTACCTAAAGTTGGCGAATCTACTACCGTTGCAGGCAAAGCATTCCATTCCCTTACTACTCTCTGAGTAAAGAAACTACCTCTGACATCTGTCCTATATCTTTCACCCCTCAATTTAAAGCTATGCCCCCTCGTGCTCGCCGTCACCATCCTAGGAAAAGGGCTCTCTCTATCCACCCTATCTAACCCTCTGATTATTTTATATGTTTCAATTAAGTCACCTCTCAACCTTCTTCTCTCTAATGAAAACAGCCTCAAGTCCCTCAGCCTTTCCTCATAAGACTTTCCCTCCATACAGGCAACATCCTAGTAAATCTCCTCTGCACCCTTTCCAAAGCTTCCACATCCTTCTTATAATGCGGTGACCAGAACTGTGCACAATACACCAAGTGCGGCTGCACCAGAGTTTTGTACAGCTGCAGCATAACCTCTTGGTTCCGGAACTCGATCCCTCTATTAATAAAAGCTAAAACACTGTATGCCTTCTTAACAGCTCTGTCAAGCTGGGTGGCAACTTTCAAGGATCTGTGTACATGGACACTGAGATCTCTCTGCTCATCTACACTACTAAGAATCTTACCATTAGCCCAGTACTTTGCCTTCCAGTTACTTCTACCAAAGTGCATCACCTCACACTTATCTGCATTAAACTCCATTTGCCACCTCTCAGCCCAGCACTGCAGCTTATCTATGTCTCTCTGCAACCTACAGCATCCTTCATCACTATCCACAACTCCACCGACCTTAGTGTCGTCTGCAAATTTACTAATCCATCCTTCTACACCCTCATCCAGGTCATTTATAAAAATGACAAACAGCAGTGGACCCAACACCGACCCTTGCGGTACACCACTAGTAACTGGTCTCCAGGATGAACATTTCCCATCAACTACCACCGTCTGTCTTCTTTCAGCAAGCCAATTTCCAATCCAAACTGCTATATCTCCCACAATTCCAATCCTCCGCATTTTGTACAATTGTTTGAAGATTTAGTGTTTGACTGGCTTCCAATAATGGCCTTTCAACTCCTTTCTCTTCCTGAAGAGTCTCAGGGAATGGGTACACAATTGGGAATCTCAGTTGATGTCCCCACAGGTTTTGAGGATTTGCTCTGTTGTGGATTACCCAAATTGTGGGCTGTTTGAATTCCGCAGCCCTCCCTAATCCTAAAGGATAGCAGATTTAAAACAGAGCTGTGGAGAAATGGTTTCTCTCAAGCAGTGGTGAATCATTCCCCTGGATTGCAGAGGATGCTAGGAGATTGAGTAAATTTAGGAAGGAGATAGACAGATTCTTAATTAGCAATGGGTTGAAGGGTAATGGAGAGTAGGAAAGAAGAGTTGAGGCTGAGATAAGACCAGCCACAATGACAGCACATTAACATCAGGCAATAGAGTGGGGGTGGTAGCTCATCATTGGCCTGACATGGAGACAGGATTAGCCAGAGTTGGACGAAGCCATGCTCAATACGAAGGCTCGAGGGGCTGAATGGCCAACTCCTGCTCCTTATTCTTATATTCTGATCTACCTCTGTAAATTCCGTCATGTTTATAATCCTCTGAGATCTCACCAATCCTCCAAATCTGGCCCCTCGCACATCTCCTATCCCTATCAACCCTCCGTTGCCAGCTGTGTTTAGGTGCTTTGGTTCCAGGAATTCCCTGCCCAGACCCATCCCTCTTATGACGCCTGTTTGACCACACAATTGATCATCTGTCCTAATATCTCTCTGAGTGGTTTCAGCTTCATGTTTGATAACACTTTTGGATGTGTTACTCCTTACTGGTATCATATAAATGCACATTGTTGATGTTGATAAGGCAGCAGAAGTTTATCTCTTAACCCTGGCAACATTTTCCAGACTTTGCAGAAGTATGTGTACAGAGTTCTTGTTTTGATTCTGGTGCCGTGACTCCAACTGCCTCCCGTGGTTGGGTGTGCAAGATCCCACAGCATTCGTTTGAAGAAGGAAAGGGGAATTATCTTTGGTGGGTAACTGGTCAATGATTAGGCCTCAACCAACTTTGTTCAAACAACAATCTGGATGTGATCACGTTGCTGACTTGTGGGATCCTGCTGTGCACAAGCTAATGGGATTCTGACAGCCTGTTGCCTTCGTTACAACAGTGATCAGACTGCACACTTCAATAAGTACTTTACTAGCTGCAATGGCCTGGGGGGGGGGAGCTTGCTGAGATTGAGAAGGGCCCCAAATGAATGCAGGTGTCTCTTTTTGATCAAGTGCGCAATGCTGCAAAATCACGTAGAGAGTACCTATGTTTCTGTAACCCCTTTCAAATCTCCAGGACGTTGCAGGAGATTCATGGCCAATGAAGGCTTCTCAGAGTGCCATGGCAGTTGTAACATATAGCAGACAGTTCAGCACAGCAAGATCCCACAGGCAGCAAATGGTTAATCATTGAGCAGATGTGATTTTGAACATTAAAAACTATACCGGCACCCGATAGTATGATGGTAGTGGTTTGTAGACTAACATTGCATTTGTAGCAATCCCACAGGGTGGGTCTAATACACGCTCTCTCACTTTGCTGGCAGCTTTCCTCTGGTTACAGTAAGGCAGTATCCATGGAGACCACCCTGGTTATGTTCTTTCTATTTTGCTGAGAATTACATGTTCTGTGTATGTCAGTATGTGTAATTGCTTGTCAATGTGTCTATGTATGTGTGTGTGTGTGAGTGAGTGTGTGAGTGAGTATATACGTGTGTGTGTGTGATTGTGTGTGTATGTGTGTGTGAGTGTTTGTGTGTGTGTGTATGTGTGAGTGTATGTGTGTGTGTGGGTGTGTGTGTGTGTATATGTGTGTGTGTGTGTTTGTGTGTGTATATGTTTTTGTGTGAGTGTGTGTGTGCGTGTGTGTGTATCTGTGAGTGTGTGTGCTTATGTGTGTGTGTGAGATTGTGTATGCGTATGTGTGTGTGTGTGTGAGTGCGTGGGTGAGTGTGTGTGTGTGTGAGTGCATGGGTGTGTGTGTGTATCTGTG
The DNA here is from genome assembly GCF_030684315.1 of Stegostoma tigrinum. Lineage (NCBI taxonomy): Eukaryota > Metazoa > Chordata > Chondrichthyes > Orectolobiformes > Stegostomatidae > Stegostoma > Stegostoma tigrinum. The sequence goes on along the minus strand of NC_081384.1, from coordinate 3,138,718 downwards.
AGTGTGTGTGCTTATGTGTGTGTGTGATTGTGTATGCGTATGTGTGTGTGTGTGTGTGAGTGCGTGGGTGAGTGTGTGTGTGTGTGAGTGCATGGGTGTGTGTGTGTGAGTAAGTGTGTGTACGTGTCTGTGCAAGTGTGTGCGTCTGTGTATGTGTGCACAACTGTGTGTGTGTGTGTATGAATGTGTGTGTGTGAATGAATCTGTGTGTGTGTTTGAGTGTGTATGTGTGTGTGTATATGTGTGTGTGAGTATGTGTGTGTGACTGTGTGTGCACGCATATGTGTGTGTGTGTGATTGTGTGTGTGATTGTGTGTGTGTGTGTGTGTGTGAGTTTGAGTGTGTGTGAGTGCGTGTGTGTGTGTGTGAGTGCGTGTGTGTGTGTGTGAGTTTGAGTGTGTGCGTGTGATTGTGTGTGTGTGTGAGTGCGTGTGTGTGTGTGAGTTTGAGTGTGTGTGTGTGAGTGTGTGTGTGTGTGAGTGCGTGTGTGAGAGTGTGTGTGTGTGAGTTTGAGTGTGTGAGTGTGCGTGTGTGTGTGTGTGGAGACTCCCGGGAGCTGATGTTACACGATGTGGATCCGGGCCGTGCTGGATACAGGGCTGGTAAGTGACCAAGAGCAAAGCGCGGCAGCAGGAGGCGGTTATCACAGCGAGGGGCTTCAGAAAGACCAGCCCCGAGGACAGCTCGGGGAGAGATGTGCTCGGAATAGAATGAAGGCAGCATCTGTTTCCTGCAGCGGGCTGTGAGGCGGCACGGGAGGATGAACCTGCCCCTTGGAAAAAAAAGGAACAGTTTAAGCCAGCTGCCCAGTGAGGGACAGAAAATGTTATTTATTAAATTTAGTGAAAGGTTGATCCGCTGGGTGAATTGATTAATCTCTCAGCCTTCATCCTGTCAATCCACTGTGTCGCTTCTCTGAAAACAAAGCTTAGGGACCGGTGTTAAATGCCGGCTGTTGTTTCGTGAGTCTGCTGTCTGTCACCCTTGATGGATTGCCCGCCTGGTGATTGGATACTCCTGGTGTTATTAGCGTCTTTCCGAGGCGTTGTTATTTTTTTAGTGGTTAATGGAGAATGTGAAATGCTGGATAATCTTCTCTTTAGATACTCGGGGCCAGAAGACACATCTTTGCCACAGTGATAACTGACTCACGAGCCAATAAAAGATGATACAGTACAAAACACCTAGAGGTATGCAGACAGCTCCTCCTCCCCACTCCCCCCACCACTCCTAGGTCCCATTCCCAATCCCACCCTCCAGCATTCACAGGCTCACATTGCACTGGGAGATTCTTTTATTAAACAGGATAAATGAAGCTTCTCCTCATCTTCGCCATTGTCAGTGCAGATCCAACATGACCCCCTCCGCACAAACTCCACCAAATTCAGGTATCAATGTTATAATACAAGTCAGTTTCTGTCTCCCCTTAGCTGGCATCTACACATCACTTCTCTTCATCTGTACACCACATTAAAGGCTCAGATTAGCAGACTCCCAATCAGTAAGGAGTGAGGAAAAGGCAGGAAAGTGGATTATCAGAGCAGTAATGCCCTCAGTGAATAGCAGAGCAGACTCAGTACTACTGCTCCTACACTTCATGGGTATATGTTCTTAGCTCATGTATTGCTGAAACCTGATGTTAGGGAAGCTCAGAACTCTGTGTCACAGTCTAAGCATTAAGGAGTAAGTCATTCAGGACTGAGATACTGCAGAAATTCTTCAATCAGACAGTTGGGGCCAGTTTGTTAGGTTTATTCAAGAGAGAGCTGGATGTGGCCCTTGTAGCTAAAGGGATCAAGGGGTATGGAGAGAAAGTGGGACTGGAATACTTATCAGCGATAATTCTATCGGATGGCGATAGAGGCTCGAAGGGCCAAATGGCCTACTCCTGCTCATGTTTTCTATGTTTCTAAGAAACCTTCCTTCATGCCTTTGGCTCTAGACTTCACGATGCACTGCTCTCCTCGTTGATCTCTACTCATTATAGCCTTTAACCAGTCTGAAACTCTGCCACCTGTGTCCTGACTCACACCAAGTCAGATTCATTTGTCCTCAGTGACCAGCACCAGGTCCTTATCTGGTAATGCTGGGATTGTTAATATTTTCAAGCTGCTTTTCAAATCCCTCTGTAATGTTTCCCCTTCCTTTTTGTTTCTGTAGTCCTCTCCTGTAGGTCTGCTTCCACTGTTTGGGGATTCTATGATTCTATGACTCTCCAAGTTCTCTGTAAAGTTCCAATCTTCATTCTTTGCCTCTCAAGCCTGCTCCACCATCCAATGGGATCATGGCTGAACTCACTTTATTCTCCTTTCCCCGTAAACCTTGATGCCCCAACTGATCAAGAATCAATCTCTCTCAGCCTTAAAGATACCCAAGAACTCTGCCCTCACAGTTCTCTGGGGCAAGGTGTTTCAAAGTCTCACAACCCTTTGAAGAAGTTCCTCCTCATCTCAGTCTTAAATTAGCACCTCTTTATTCTGAGGCTATACCCTCTGGTTCTAGGCTCTCCCATGAGGGGAAACATCCTCTCAGCATTTACACTGTCAACCCCATTAAGAATCCCACATGTTCAATGAGATTTCCTCTCATTCTTCTAAACTCCAGGGAGTCGAGTCCCAGCCTGTTTAGCTTTGCTCAGAGGACAATCCCTCCATACCAGGGATTATCTGAGTGAGCCTTCTCTGAACTTTCTCCAATGAAACAAAATCTTCAAATAAGGGGAGCACAACTGCTCACAGTATTCCCGATGTGATCTTATTGCCACAATTACAGTAAGACATCTCAACTCTTATACTCTAACCCCCTTGAAATAATGGGCCAGCATTCTATTAGCCTTCCTGATTACCTGCTGCCCCTGTTAGCTTTCTGTGTCATGCACAAAGCCTCCCCTCCCCAAGTCCCTTTGTGTTGTGGCTTTAGAACATAGAACATATAACTGTACAGCACAGTACAGGCCCTTCAGCTCATGATGTTGTGCCAAACTTTTATCCTAAGATCTATCCAACCTCCACCCTGATCTTATCTAATAGCTGCTTAAATGCCCCTAATGAGGCCGACTCCACTACCGTCTCCGGCAATGCATTCCATGCCCCCACCACTCTCTGAGTAAAGAACCTACCTCTGACATCTCCCCAATATCTACCTCCACTCACTTTAAAACTATGCTGCCTCGTAATAGCTACCTCCACCTTAGGAGGAAGTCTATTTCTGCAGTTTCTCTCCATTTAAATAACACTCTGTTCTCTTGTTCTCCCTTCCAAAATGAAGCACTTGACATTCCCCACATTATACTCCATTTGCCAACTTTATACCTATTTATTTAACCTTGGTAGAAACCACAACATTTTTACTCTTGAGTGAGATGCAAGACCAACAACTTTTGCCCATTTCTTATTGTCCTGGAACTGAGGGCCTTGCTTGGCGTTTTCAGCAGGCAGTCAAGAGTCAAGCGCAATGCAGTGGGTCTTGATTCACCTTCACAGGTTTCCTTCCTTGACATCCATGGGCTGGATGTGTTTTTGATTGTTTTATGGCCACAGTAATTGAGACTCGATTCAAGTCCCAGACCTATTCACTGGGCTTGAATTCCTGCAGCTGCAATGGTGAGATTTGAACTGATGCTGCATACCAATAGCCTGGGCTTCAGGCCGGCCCAATAATGTACCACTGTGCTCCCATCCACCCTATACAAACCGAGCTTTAATAAAGGACATCTGAGATGGATTTATCAAAGGTAACTTTTGTGTGACAGCTGTGCAATGAGCTAACAGAGGGGGTGAATGGGGATAGTATGGTGTTGTGTATATAGTACTTCTGAATGCATTTGATAAAATAGAAATGGAATGCTGTAAATCAGAAACAAAAACAGAAATTGCTGGAAAAGCTCAGCGGGTCTGGCAGCATCTGAGGAGAGAAATCAGGGTTAATGTTTTGGGTCCTGTGACTCTTCCTATAGTTCTGAGGAAGGGTCACCGGAACCGAAACATTATCTCTGATTTCTCTCCACACTTCATAAAACAGACTTGTTAGCAAGACTGAAGCATCATAAGATTAAAGGAGCAGTGGGAATGTTGATACAACATGGCTCAGAGACAGAAAGCAGAGAGTGAGCGTGAATGAAAACTGAGAGAACTGCGGATGCTGTAAATCAGGAACAAAAACAGAAGTTGCTGGAAAAGCTCAGCAGGTCTGGCAACATTTATGAAGAGAAAATCAGAGTTAACATTTTGGATCTGGTGATCCTTCCTCAGAATAATGGCTGTTTCTTGCAGATTGGTGGGAGTGTTAGAGCAGGATTCGCCAGGACTCAGTCTGGGACCACTGTGCTTTTTGGTGTCTATCAATCTTGGACCTATGCATCATTCCAAAGTTTGAAAATAGCACAAAACATGGAAATATAAGCCGCAAGGAGTATAGAAACAGACTGCAGGAAAACACAGACAGACCTGGTGAAATGACCACACTCATCGCTGGTTTAATTCACACCAAAAAACTGTGACATTGCGCAGTTCTTAGGAAGGGGTGGCAGGAGAAAGAGGAGGTGCAAGTATAGAGGAATCTGGAGGTGTCTGTACAGAAATTTTGATTAGCAGGACCAGTTGAGAAGTTTGTTAAAATTACATGTGGGATCCATGGTTTCATAAAGAGGCATGTGCGTCACACAGACAATGGGTGCTATCCTACACCTGTATGAATACTGGTTCAGTGTCAGCTGGTGTACTGTGGAAATTTAGGAAAGAAGTTGACCTTTGGAGAAGTAGCAGAGCAGATTTACTGAAATGGGATCAAGAATAAGGGAATTCTGTAGAGAGATTGAAAGAGAAGGGATAAATCTTCTTGAAGCAGAGAAGGTTAAGGGATGATTTCCTGCAGTTTTCATAAATAAGGTGTGTTTGATGGGGACAGTGTAGAGGCAGCTTTACTCTATACCTACCCCATGCTGTCCCAGTCCTGTTGGTGTTTGATGGGGACAGTGTAAAGTGAGCTTACTCCGTATCTTACCCTGTCCTGTCACTGTCTGGGAAGTGTTTGATGGGGACAGTGTAGTGGAAGATTCACTCTGCATCTAACCCCATGCTAAAGAAGGATCCCGACCCGAAACATCAACTTTCCTGCTCCTCTGATGTTGCCTGGCCTGCTGTGTTCATCCAGCTCTACACTTTATTACCTCCATGCTGTGCCGGTCCTATTAGTGTTTGATGGGGAGTGTAGAGAGAGTTTTATTCTTTATCTAATCTGTTTTATGCCTGGTTTGGGAAAGCCCAAAACTCAACATAAAAACCAAACAAAAAACTTTTGTTCCTCATATCCAACACTATTTACATAGAACATAGAACAGTACAGCACAGAACAGGCCCTTCAGCCCACAATGTTGTGCCGACCATTGATCCTCATGGATGCACCCTCAAATTTCTGTGACCATATGCATGTCCAGCAGTCTCTTAAATGACCCCAATGACCTTGCTTCCACAACTGCTGCTGGCAACGCATTCCATGCTCTCACAACTCTCTGCGTAAAGAACCTGCCTCTGACATCCCCTCTATACTTTCCACCAACCAGCTTAAAACTATGACCCCTCGTGCTAGCCATTTCTGCCCTGGGAAATAGTCTCTGGCTATCGACTCTATCTATGCCTCTCATTATCTTGTATACCTCAATTAGGTCCCCTCTCCTCCTCCTTTTCTCCAATGAAAAGAGACCGAGCTCAGTCAACCTCTCTTCATAAGATAAGCCCTCCAGTCCAGGCAGCATCCTGGTAAACCTCCTCTGAACCCTCTCCAAAGCATCCACATCTTTCCTATAATAGGGCGCCCAGAACTGGACGCAGTAGAAACAAAATGAAATGCTTTATACAAGGCAATTACTCGATTTTTTTTCTCAGGATGATTCTTGGATTTGAATTAAATAATTGGATTCCAGTTAACGCAATAGGTTATGTTCAAAGAGCTAGAATTGGGTGAACACTGAGATCTTGAGGCTGGATGTAGTTCCAGAGATTGGGATGTGGTAAGGCCATGGAAGGATTTGAAAACAAGGATGAGAATTTAAAATCCTATTGTTGCAAAAAAACCAAACCTTCCATTTATAAGTGAAGCAGAGCCAGTGTAACAAGGCTCCATCATCTGGCTCCAAATTGCACAAAAAATAATTGAATGGCACAAAAGATGCTTTTCTTATTCACAATGAAATCCACATTTTCTCCCTCTCAGTCTTCCTTCGAAAGGTTCTTCCAGAACAAAAGCCAGTTGACACCAGCAGTAAGTGGGACACTAATCGAATTAACCTTAGAGTTACAAATGTAATTACCTGAATGATTGGCTCCAAACCAGGAGCGAAACAGATTGCAAACCATTTGCTTTGTAATTTGATTAGACTTTGCTGTGTTTTCTCACTCCCTTGGCCAGCCACCTGGTTACTGATAGTGGAAGAGGACTCACTGACACTCATTCAATACAAGCCTCCTTTCTTACTGGAGCAGTTGATGATGTCAACAGAGATGGAAGACGGATTGGATTATAAGATGTAAAAGGTCTTGCATTGTGGTCCTAAAGTGAACGATAAAGTATCTCGAAACTGCTCTTTCTCGGGTCTCATCGCTTCTGTTACTGAATGTAGACAAAGATTTTAAGAATTTGTTCTGTTCGTGCGTTCAAAAGCACAGGGTAGAAGGAGAAGGGTGTTAATGACAGTCTCAGTGGGTTCGGTTAGATTCCTACTACCTAGCACGAGCACAATGCACGTGGGGCTTATTAAAAACCTGCATTTATATAGCATCTGTTCCCTTCTTCTGGGTTAGATTCAAGTCCCATCTGCTCCAGGGGTGTGTCACAATTTCTCTGAACAGGTGATCCCAAAATATCTATATAGCATCATTAAAGCGTCACCAGCAGAAATTATCTGACACCAAGCCACATAAGGATGTATTCAATCCGGTGTTCAAAATCTTGATGAAGGAGATAGGCTTTAAGGTGCGTTTTGCAGGAGGAGAGAGAGGCAGTGAGGTTTAAGGAGGAAAACCCAGAATTTAGAGCCCCAGCAGGCAAAGGTGTGGATACTAATGGTGAAGCAATGAAAATGGAGGAAGTGCAAGAGGCGGAATTGGAGGAACACAAAGATTTCAGGATATGGTAACGTAATAGGAAAGGATAGGGCAAGGGGTGGATTTGAAAATGAAAACATTTCTCAACCAGGGGATAATGTAGTCAGTGAATGTAGGGATGATGGGTGAGCAGGACCTGGTGTAAGGATACAGGGCAACAGAGATTCAGGTGAGCACCAAAGAATGAAAGGCAAGAGACCAGACAGGAGAGATTCCAGGTGATACAGTAAAATAAATTTATATTCACACTCCAAGCTCAGACGTCACTGCAATCTAGGTTAGAGGTAGTGCTGCAGCATTGTGGAACATTGTGAAGAAGTAGTTAAATAACAGGAGGGAGAAGGAGAGAGTGGGGTGGTGGAGGTGGTAGTGGGACAGTTCATTCAGTGATTCGGAGTTGTCACACATCACTGTTACATTTCAAGTTGTCATTTGGAGCTATGCATCATGAAGATAGAAGCTTCAACATTCTTCCCTTCACAACTGAGGGCTGTAAAGAGCCAGACTCCACAAAAAGGGAAAGAGTGGCTGACTACGCCAAAGGTGCGATTTCACCTCTCTTAGGGATTGTCAGAAACTGCTGCAGGTTCTTGAAGAATCCAGCTCCAATCTATCTCCACAAGTGGGAGAGATTAATTCCTTTCACATTTTCTTTTAAATTGCTTATCTGTGTGAAAATCCCAATTATTATAATTGTCTATTGAACTCACAGATTTCCTTCCTCCCCAGCCCTGCCTCTTGTAACTGATGGAAAGTTGACTGACTTTCCCCAGTTACTGGGAATGTTGCAAACATCTCATTGTCCAAGTTACAACTCATCAGGAAAGGCCTCTTCAAGGGAAGGAAACAGGACAATAATTGGGCCATTGTCAAATGTTTACAAGCCCCTGAGGGGTTGAACCCAAATAAACTTTATCTGAATCAGCAAAGAATTATAATTAGAGAGAGATGGAGAGGACATTTCTTTCTGGGATCTTTCTCTATTAATTAGCCATGAGTTAAGCTTCACTTCCATACTGCAGCTGACTACAATTACATCAATGACTGCTTTGCCTTCTAAATTCTCTTTGTCTTCTCCCTCCTAGTTGTATCCATTGTGTTGCACTTTCTCCACCAGTTTGTGATCTTAAATTCCACCCGGGAGGCTTCAGTGTGTATTGCCAGCTGAAACCAGCAACCATCACACCTCGCAGCAGTAGTCAGAGAGTGCTGGATTGTCAGGGGTGTTGTCTTTCAGTTAAACCAAAGTTGTATATGCTCCAGATAACAAAGTGTGGAGCTGGATAAACACAGCAGGCCAAGCAGCATCTCAGGAGCACAAAAGTTGCTGCTTGGCCTGCTGTGCTCATCCAGCTCCACGCTTTGATATCTCGGATTCTCCAGCATCGGCAGTTCCCGTTATCGCTGTAGATGCTCTCTTGGGTGAAGGTAAATGACATAATGATGTTGTTGAGGAAGCTCAAGGTTGAAAAATAAAAAATGATTCGGACACCAGAGACAATTCTTATGCTTTTATTTGAACTATCACAATGCAATCTTTCACATCCATCTGAGTCTCTACCTTCTCGCATTTTCCCCACAACCCTAGATTTCCTTGGAATCTAAAAACCTAATGACCTCTGTCCTGAACATACTCGATAACAGAATATCCTCAGCTGCTGGTTAGAGAATTCTAAAGGTTGATAAACCACAGAGTAAAAAAAAACTCCTCCTCCATCATTGCTTTAAATAACCTATTTCTTGTAATTTTTATAAAGAATGCTCACAGACAGGGACTCTGTTCTGCCAAACATTTATATTTCTATAACATTCATTGGTCTTCAGTTAGAAGATAGCATTGGACTCACTGTATATTCCTCTTTAATAATGTGCTTTTACCTTAGGGTTTGAAGAATCTTTGTGCCCCATTGTTCAGGACTGGTAGTGATTTGATTGAAGGCACTGTCCAATATAGCCAGCATGAAGGGGACATTCCTTGTGGTTTTAGGCCTGTGGTATAGCTGCAGTGGGTTTCCACCTCATTTTCAGCTGGGCCTGATATCTCACCGTCCTCGTCATTGAACCAGGATTGGTGCAAAACTTGATGATAATGGTAGAGCGTAGAGTGTACTGGGCCAGGAGATTACAGTTTGTGAGGGAGTATTATTCTGCTACTGCTGATGGCCCACAGCGCCTCTTGAATACCTAGATTGGAGCTGCTAGATCTAAAGGACCAGAAGAAATTGGAGTAGAAGTAAGTCATTCAGCCCATCAAGCCCGCATCAATGACATCATGGCCGATCAGAAAGTCCTCAGCTTCACTTTCCTGCCTTTGTTTATAATTCTTGATTTCCTTCCTAATTAAAAATCTGTCTATCTCAGCCTTGAGTCTATTCAACCACCTAGCCTTGACACGCTTCAGCATGCACTGCAAGCCCAGAATGATTAGACTTGGCCAGTTTGGGCAGTACCGCTGCTCCCAAGCCCCTCTTGGCGATGTACATTGGAATCTCAATCAGGGATTACATTCTGTGTCCTTGCTATCCTCAATGCCCCCTCCAAGTGGTAGTCCATTTGTATTTATTTATTCATAGCTGAGCCAACATTGCTTGCCCATTTCTAATTGCCCAGAAGTCAGTTAAGAGCTGTGGGTCTGGTGTCACATGTAGGCCAGATCAGACCAGTATGGCAGATTTCATTCCCTAAAGGACATTAGTGAACCATATGGGTTTTAACAACAACCAACATGAGAAACCTTGTCACCTTTAGGCCAACATTTAATTGCAAATTTTATTGAATTCAAATTTCACCAACCACCATGAGGGGATTTGAAACCATGTTCCCAGAGCGTTAGCCTGGAATTCTGGATTCCGAACCCAGTGACATCACCATTATACTCTGCTCTGGTTACTGTGGTGCAATGGTGAGCACGCTGGTTCCTGAACACTGTGATCCAAGTTCGAATCTGGAGGCAGCCTAGCTCTTGGTCAGGTTATTGCTAAAAGGAGTGGCACATTGGCTCAGTGGTTAGCACTGCAGGCTCACAGTGCCAGGGACCCGGGTTCAATTCCAGCCTCGGGTAACTGTCTGTGTGGAGTTTGCACATTCTCCCCGTGTCTGTGTGGGTTTGCTCTGGTTTCCTCCCACAGCCCAAAGATGTGCAGGCTCGGTAGATTGGCCATGCTAAATTGCCTGTAGTGTTCAGTGGTGTGTATGAGTTATAGCAGGATGGATCTGGGTGGAATGCTCCAAGGGGCGGTGTGGACTTGTTGGGCTGAAATGCCTGTTCCCACACTGTAGGGAATCTAATCTAATCTTATACCAGCTCCTCCCCATTTAACATGGAGATGCTCTGATTCATCTGTTCAGGGAGGGTGGCATATGGTGAGCAGCAGAAAGTTTCCTTTTCCACATTGAAGCATCAGAATTCATGAGATCAAGGGTTGATGTTGAGCCCTTTGTGATCTGGCCTCATTCCTGACTGGCTCTGTGGCACATTGGCATTGGTCTATGGCTCTGAAAACTGGGCATTGGTCTTCAATGGCTTATTATATGGTCGCTGTGGTTCAGTTAGTTAGCAGTGCAGTGCTAAAGATTTACTGCACTGTTGGAGGTCCCATCTTTCAAAGGAAAAGTTGATACAAAGTCCCAGCTGCCTTCTCAGGTGTGTGTAACCTGTGGTACTGTATCAAAGAAGATCAGCGAGTTCTCTGTGTTGTCCTAAACTCTGAAACTGGCAGCACTAAAACAGATTTCCTGGTCATTACCTAATTGCTGTTTGTGGGATCGTGCTGTGTGTAAACTGGCTGTTTCAGTCCCTATTTTATGAGAGCGTCTCCCATTCACAAAATTTTTCATCGGCTGGGAAGTTCAATGGAATGTTCAAAGGTTGTGAAAGTTGCTGGAGAAATGTTTTGACAGTCGGAGGGTTTTGAGTGTCTTTGCAGCTGGAGAATTATCACATTGGTAAAGCAAGCTCTTAGAAAAGCAAGTACATTAGCCTTTATTGCAATAGTATTGAGTATAAGAGTAAGGAAGTCTTGCTTCAATTATATAGGGCTTTGGTGAGGCCTCATCTGATTCATTGTTTACAGTTTTGGTTTCCTTACCTAACGAAGGAAAAATTTACCCATGGGGTAGGGAATGCAGTTGAGGATATGGCATTGATTCCTGGAAAGAGGAGGTTGTGTAGAAACATGGAATCAGGCCATTAGGTCTATCACATCAGTACTGGCCCCCTGCAAGAGTAACCTGGCTAGTCCCTTTCTTCATAGTCCAGTAAATTTTATCTCTTTGATCCATTGGCCGATGTTCTGTGGTGTTTAGGATGAGAGGTGATCTCAGTGACAGAGAGGGATTCAGAGGGAGCATGACAATGACTACATGCGGTTTCACTCTGAGGGCCAGAGCAGACATATGTACAAAACCCTTGAAGTAGAGTTGCTACTTTGGGAGGAATCGTGTCCAGATGTAACTGTGCTGAAAATTGAGAGAGTTTCTGAATTGATTGTAAAAATACAGACACTTTCAATGCTGAAGTGGGGTAACCTGGTGCTGTAATAACTAAGACAAAAATAAATTTATTGCAAAAATCGTGTCTAGTCCATCACTTGTGTGCAACCTGATTTTAAACAACTGAAAATGATGTCAAAAAACACTATTTACTAAGTTCAGTGTTGTGCTATCGTCAGTCAGTTAGACAAATGTTGATTTTTAAAACCTTTCGCTGCTTCCTCTTGTGGGAGAGTTTTAGGCTAAAAGACATAATCTCTGAATGAGGGGACACTCATTTTAAGATAGAGATGAGAAGGATTTGTTTTTTTCTCAGACAGTAGTGATCCTGTGGAATTCTTTATTGTAGTGTGCAACTCAAGTTGAGTTGTTAAATAAAGTCAAGGCTGAGATTGGCAGATTTTTAATCACCTAAGGGATTCGAAAGTTATGGGAATAAGGCAGAATAGTGGAGTTGAGGATTATCAGATTAACCATGATCTCATTGAATAGTGGCAGAGATTCAATGGGCCAAATGATTTACTTCTTTTCCTGCATCGTATGGTCTAACAGCATTTGTAGACTTTCTGGAATGACCTCAAGGATCACCTTTGGCACTCCATTAATTACAGGTTACCATCCTGAAAATGCCCCCCAATCCCAATTGTCTGTCTTCTAACAGTTAACCATTCCTTTATCCATGCTAGTGTATTCCCTCCAACCCCATAGGCTTTTATTGAGTAACTTATTAAACACCTAAAAATCCAAATACATTAATCCACTTCTTCGATTTTCTCTATCATGCTTGTTACCTTCTCAAAGAATTTGAATAAATGTGTCAAGGATGATTTCCCCTCCATGAAGCCATGCTGACTCTGTTTGGTCATCTTACATATTTCTAAATGTTCTACTATTACATCCTTCAACATTTTCCCAAGAATAGATGTTAAACTAAGCAGCCTATACTTACCCATTTTATATCTCCTTCCTTTTTTGAATAAAGACAGTTTTCCAGTCCTCCAGCTCTTTTCTATAATCTAACAATTCTTGAAAGATGACTTAATTTAATAATTTGGGATGCATCCCATCAGATCCAAAAGACTTATTGGTCTTTTCTTGGTTGTCTCTTGTTGGTTTTTAAGATTTTCCTAACCCTCCATTTTACCACCAATCCCAGCTAGTGGGTATGCATTTCGCTTCAATTTGGTGATATCTTTAACTTCACTTGTGAACCTTTGTTGGCTTAGCCCCTTCCTAAAATCCTGCTTTCTCACCATGATATAGCTTTTTTGTGAACAATGAATTATTTTCTTAACTTTCTGCCATTGTTCCTCAACCATTTTTGCTGCTAAACTCTTTTCCCTTTCCGCTCCAGCCAACTTTATCCTTATTGTTTGGAATCACCCTTATTTAAGTTTAGCATACTTATTTCCACCCCAAGTGTCTCCTTCTCAATAACAAAGTGTGAAGCTGGATGAACAATGTGCTCCTGAGATGTTGCTTGGCCTGCTGTGTTCATCCAGTTTCACACTTTGTTATCTCGGATTCTCCAGCATCTGCTGTTCCCATTATCTCTGTCTCCCTCTCAAACCTCTCTCCCTCTATCTTGTTGGAGATAATCATTGCCTGGATCTTGCATGATGCAAAATTTACTTGGCACTTCTCAGCCCAAACCTGAATATTGTCCAGGTCATGCTGCATTGGACATGACTTCTTCAGTATCTGAGGAGCTGCGAATGGTGCTGAACCTTGTGAAATCATCGGAGACCATCCCCACTTCTGACCTTACAACGGATGGGCAGTCATTGATGTAACAACTAGGTTAGACCTAGGACACTACCCTGAGGAGCTCCTGCAGAGCTGCCCTGGAGCTGAGATGACTCACCTCTAACAACCACAACCATCTCCTTTTGTGTCAGGTCTGGCTTCAACCAGCAGAAAGCTTTCCCATTGTTTCCTGTTGGCTCCAGTTTTATTAGGGCTCCTTGATACTACTTTCATTCAGGTGTTACCTTGATATCAAGAGCAGTCACTCCTTATCTCACCTCTGGAATTCATAACTTTTGTTTGAACCAAGGCTGTAATCAGTGGCCCTGGTGGAACCCAAACTGGGCATCACTGAGCAGGATATTGCTGAGCAGGTGCTGCTCGAAAGCTCTGTTACTGACACCTTCCATCACTTTACTGATGATTGAGAGGAGACAGATGGGGCAATAATTGGCTTGTTGTGTACAGGACATACCTGGACAATTTTCCACAGTGTTGCAAATAAAAACTAAAGGTCAGCCCAAGTACATGGTTGTTAATTTCAGGCAGTGGCTCAGCAAGAGGTAATTGGACACTGCCTGACTGCTACCACAGAGCAATGGTGCAGGGAAATACCATGACCTAGCGCCTGGTGCAATCCAGAGATTCATCAGCTCATACAACAGGGTTGGAACCTGGTCACCACACGGAGCTTTGTAATTGACCAGCCAGGCCCAAGGGCATAGGGCTAGAAGCTAAAGTAACCTAAAGGTAATAACCAATTCAAGGGCTTTGTGTCCTGATCAAGTAGGGATTGGACAGAAACCTGAGGCTTTGCCCCTGGATTTGCAAAATAAAAGTTCTATTTTTCCCCTGATATTTCATGGTGGTTTTATGCATTTGGTGTGGGAGCCGAGGTTAAATTGAGGAGAGATTTAAATATTACAAACCAACTAAGGTCTGATGCCGTTTTGACTAGTTTAGAGTTTTATATCAGGGCATTAGGAGGTTTATTTTAATTGACAAGGTCATGGGTTGATACAAATGCTATCTGTGATTCTGAAGAAAGGTCACCAGATCTGAAGCATTAACTCTTGTTTTCTCTCCAAGATACTGTCAGACCTGCTGAGTTTTTCTAGCAATTTCAGTTTTTGTTTCTGATTTCTAGCATCACAGTTCTTTGTTTTTTTTTTAACTATGTGTGATTTGCTTCTTTCTAAAATCCTAACATCGAAAAACCATTGAGAAAGGGGTCTGGGACATACTCTCTCGCAGCTGGTCTGGAATAGCTCAGCTTGGGGAGCAACAAGTCCTGGAGCACCTGCCTTCAGTCTTATTGCTGGAATGCTGTCAGAGGGTCCGTGGTCTTTGCAGAACCCAGTGCCTCCACACATTTCCAGATACCATATGGAGTGAATGCAATTGGGTGAAGACCGGTTCTATGATGCCAGGGTCCTTTGAAAGGGCCCAGAATGAATCATCCACCCAGCACTTGTGGCTTAAGGCTATTGCAAGTGCTTCTGCTTTGTTTTTTGCACTGATGTGCCCCGTTCTTCCATCATTGAGGGTGGAGGTATTTGTGGAGCCACCTTCTCCAGTGAGTTTTTAAAAAATTATCCACCACCACCCATGACTGGATGTGGCAGGGCTGCAGAGTTTAGATCTGTTCCGTTGGTTTGCTTAGCTCTGTCCACCATCACTTGATTATGTTGCTTGGAAAGTAAGTAGCCCTGATTCATAGCTTCACCAGGTTAACACCTGACTTCTGGTGTACCTACTGCTACCCCTGGCAGCCCTCCTGGACTCTCCACTGAACGGGATCCATCCCCTGGTTTGGTGGTGATTAAATGGGGGTTATGCCAGGCCATGAGGTTACAGATTACCATGAATTCAATTCTGTTGCAGATGGTGCACAGAGTCTTATGGATGCCCAGCTGTTTACTAAATTTGTTTGAAATTTATTCCATTGACAACGCCATGCTACGGGATGGAGCAAATCATCAATATAAAGATGGGACTTTGTCATCACACGGTCTGTGCAGTGGTCACTCCTGAGGACAGGGACAGAAATCATTGGCTGTGGTGCTGGTCCTGGTCCTGACCTGATCCCTGACCGACTCCTACAGATGTTGTTGTGGACAGATGCTACAGATAAATTGATGAGGACGATTTGTCCTTCACTTGTGTTAGCTCATTGACCACAAACCCAGTTCAACAACTTGCTCCTTTACAGCTTGATGGCTTCATTAGTTGAGGCGCTGCTGAGCCAATCAATGGTGGACATTGAAATCCCCCACCCAGAGAACACTCTGTGCCCCTGTCATCCTTAGTGCTTCCTCTAGAGAACCGATACTTCAGCCGAGGAGGGCTGGTAAGGGACAACCAGCAGGAGATTTCTGTGCCTATGTTTGACCAGATGCCATAAGACTTCATGGGGTCCACAATCAATGTTCAGGACACCAGGGCAATCCTCTCCACCCTCTGCTGGGTCTGTCCTGCTGGTGGGTCAGGACATATCCTGGTGGTGTCTGGAGCATTATCTGCAAGGTATGCGTATGACTGTGTCAGACTGTTGCTTGACTAGCTTGTGAGACAGCTCTCCCAGTTGGAGAACTTGCCTGCCTAATGTTATTAAGAAGGACTTTCAGAGTTGACAGCACTGCGCATGATGCTGTGATTTCCAATGCCCCACTGATATCAGTTGTCCACCTGGTTGCATTGTTTTTGTTGGACTTTGTAATGGTTTGACACAGCTAAGTAACATGCTGGGCCATTTCAGACGGTAGTTAAGAGTCAACCACATTGCTGTGGGTCTGGAGTCACATGTAGGATGTGGCCAGTTAAAGATGGTAAATTTCCTTCCCTAATTGTCACCAATGAACTAGATGAGATTTTGCAACAATCGATAATGTTTTCATGGTCACTGTTAGACTGACCTTTTAATTCCAAATGCATTGATTGAAAGGATGTTAACAACAGTGCTCCCCTAGGGGTCACTATTCAGATCATTCCTCGTCCCAAAATGTAGATAATAGAAATATAACAGAAGGTCTGGAAACCTCGGCAGGTTAGGTAGCCCCTGTGGAGGAATAGAAACAGAGGTAAGTTTCAGGTTGGTGACATTTTGAAAAATCAGAAGATATTAGAAACATGACACCATAATCCAGATGTCACACATTGCTAAAGATACAACAATGAGGAAAGAAGCCAGTCATTGCATCAGAGAGAGAAGTGGACTGCAAGTTAAAATTACACTCTTACTGGCCATAGCAGTTTATAAAAAACTTTGTTATGCATTATTGTAGCAGTTTTATTGAAGAGAAACTTCATGGATGCAGGAGTGACCAAACAGACAAGATCTTATGGAAGATTTTAAGGCAGGAGAGAGATATAGAGAAGTGAAGAAGTTTAGTGACATTTGTGTTTGAACCTATTAGACAGAGGACATAGCTGCCATTGAGAGAATGAACAATGTGGTAGGAATTACCAAGAATTTGCAGTTTTCTTACAGGATGTAATTAAACAAGGATCTTAAAGGATAGTCCACATCGACGAGGGACTGTTACATGCGAGGACCCATAATATGAATGCACAATGCCACACGAGGTCAGTTAGAAAATAAATATATTTTTCAGAGTCTGAAATTGCCCAGATTATCAAATCCCTTTCAGTTTTAGGTCACTATATGTTTAACAAAAGGAGGTCTTCCTGTGAGGGACTGTACCTCTTTGCAACATGTGATCTTTAACCATGGTTTATGTAGAATGCCAAATAATTTTACTTGCTTTAAAATAAATAAAGAGGTCCTTCATTCCCACTGAGGTGGGGCTTTTCAAATTATCCATTTTTTAATGCTTGGTAATTCCCCTGTATTGTCTAAATGGAAATATTAGCCTGTTGTCTCACAACATAGTGGCTGCTACTTTGTTAATTTTTCTTCACAGCGAAATGAAGCTTTCTCACATTCCTTGAAAGCCCTTCCCTGACCAGAATGGTCTCTAAATTGAACAAGCGGTTAGCACCGTTTGTCAGGCTGTTGGTCTCCTGTTATCGAACATTCGAACCTGGAGCTTGGACATGGGGGAGTGAGAAGAAAGGAAAGATACTTTTATATGACACCTGTCACAACTTCTGAAAGTGCTCCATGACCAATAAATCAGTCTTCAAGTGTCATTATTATTTGCAATGTAATCCACACAGTAACCGATTTGTGCACAGCAAGACTCCACATTTGATGATGATTATGGTGATGGTGATGATGATGATGATGATGATGATAATGTGCTGGCAATGACTTTGATATTTTTGTGATGTTGGAGGAAGGATTAGCATTGGCCAGGACACCAGGCAGTACTCGGATTCTCTTTCATAGAACACTGAGGAGGGGATTTCTACGCACAGCAGGGAAGGTGACTGGGGTATTCAGCTTAAATCCCTCAGCCCTGACCCTCCGACAGTGCGGCACTCCCTCAGCACTGACCCTCCAACAGTGCGGCGCTCCCCCAGCACTGACCCTCCGACAGTGCAGCACTCCCTCAGCACTGACCCTCCAACAGTGCGGCGCTCCCCCAGCACTGACCCTCCGACAGTGCAGCGCTCCCTCAGCACTGACCCTCCGACAGTGCCCACTCCCTCAGCACTGACTCTCTGGTAGTGCGGCGCTCGCTCAGCACTGACCCTCCGACAGTGTGGCGCTCCCTCAGCACTGACCCTCCGACAGAGCGGCGCTCTCTCAGCACTGGCCCTCTGACAGTGCAGCGCTCTCTCAGCACTGACCTTCCGACAGTGCAGCGCTCTCTAGCACTGCCCCTCCAACAGTGCAGTGCTGCCTCAGTACTGACCCTCCGACAGTGCCCACTCCCTCAGCACTGACCCTCCAACAGTGCGGCGCTCCCCCAGCACTGACCCTCCGACAGTGCAGCGCTCCCTCAGCACTGACCCTCCGACAGTGCGGCACTCCCTCAGCACTGACCCTCCGACAGTGCGGCTCTCCCTCAACACTGACCCTCTGACAGTGCGGTGCTCCCTCAGCACTGACCCTCCAACAGTGCGGCACTCCCCCAGCACTGACCCTCCAACAGTGCGGCGCTCCCCCAGCACTGACCCTCCGACAGTGCGACGCTCCCTCAGCACTGACCCTCTGACAGTGCAGCGCTCCCTCAGCACTGACCCTCCGACAGTACAGTACGCTGTCAGCACTGACCCTCCGACAGTGCGGCGCTCCCTCAGCACTGACCCTCTGACAGTGCGGCACTCCCTCAGCACTGACCCTCCGACAGTGTGGCGCTCCCTCAGCACTGACCCTCCGACAGAGCGGCGCTCTCTCAGCACTGGCCCTCTGACAGTGCAGCGCTCTCTCAGCACTGACCTTCCGACAGTGCAGCGCTCTCTAGCACTGCCCCTCCAACAGTGCAGTGCTGCCTCAGTACTGACCCTCCGACAGTGCCCACTCCCTCAGCACTGACCCTCCGACAGTGCGGCACTCCCTCAGCACTGACCCTCCGACAGTGCGGCACTCCCTCAGCACTGACCGTCTGACAGTGCGGCACTCCCTCAGCACTGACCGTCCGACAGTGCGGCGCTCCCTCAGCACTGACCCTCCGACAGTGCGTCGCTCCCTCAGCACTGACCCTCCGACAGTGCGTCGCTCCCTCAGCACTGACCCTCCGACAGTGCGGTGCTCTCTCAGCACTGACCCTCCGACAGTGTGGCCCTCCCTCAGCACTGACCCTCCTATGGTGCGACACTCCCTCAGCACTGACCCTCCGACAGTGCGACACTCCCTCAGCACTGACCCTCCGACTGTGCGGCTCTTCCTCATGTGATGATGTTTCTTACTGAACCACTGCTGACGTTAGAGACCAGGTAAGTTCCAATCTTTAACATAATCTCTCAGGACAGCTGATTACTGGATTCTTTAGAAAATTTGATTTGCCCGGTTTTCGAGAAAGGAATGTAATTGTGGTGAAACCGCGCTGGAAATTGAAATGTGGATCTCCCCAACACCCGAGGCCGCTCCAAGCAGCTTGCATGTAACGAGACAATCTGTTCCCAGCAGTCTCTGTCTCTCTGCTCTATCAGCCAGGACTCCCCCAGGGAGGTGTCTCTCTGGCTTTCCCTGCTGTTCCTGCTCCAAGATACCATTATGTCTGTAAAGTGACACTTCATCATGATGTCACCTAGCCCCTGATATCAGCCTCTCCTCCTGAAACAGCCGCTGTGATCAGATGTCAAAAACGCATTATATCCACAAGATTGAGAAGGTAATGGTCATTATCTAAGTCTTGCAAAAACTGTGCCTGGAGCCTGTGTGCGTTAATAACATCAGCTCCCACCCCTGTCAGCCCATATATTAACAGGCTGTGAACAGGGAGAGAGGATGGTGCTTCCACTGACTTCTCCAGTGAGATGGAAGGATAAAATGGCCCTTTCCTTATCTCACTGACAGTAAACCACACTCGATAGCTCTGCTTGATGCTATCTCCCTCTTTCTTACCCCAGCATCACCCCACCCCCCCAACCTTTCAGTCCCTCTCTCCATTCTGACATTTGCTTAATCTCTTAGCCTGCCAATCTTCCTTTCACCAGCCTGGGTCCGCCCTCTCCCAATCATTTGCTGCAGTAATTGCATTCTTCAAGGTCACGTCGGAGCTGCAGAGACCTTTAACCTTTACCTGGTCATGGAAGCTGATTGTGGGAGCTTGCTGTGTACAATTCAGCCACTGTGTTTCCAGCAGTTGTTGGCAGTACAGCAGCTTGGGACATCCTGAGGTGATGACAGGTGCTATAGAAATGAAAGTCTCTCAAGTTCAATGTCTGTCGATTCCCACCAGGGAAGAAGCTGCTCAGGGAGGTGGGAGGGATCAGGTAGAGGGGACGGGAAGGGAGTGACATGGAAGGGAGGTGAGAAGTTGATGCAGAGGGAGGGAGTGAGGTAGGGGAGGGATTGAGGTAGGGGGAGGGATTGAGGAAGGGGGAGGGGTGTGGTAGAGGGAGGGAGTGATGTAGGGGAGGGATTGAGGTAGGGGGAGGGATTGAGGTAGGTTGTAGAGGAGGGGAGTAAGGGGTGGGAATTATCGAGGGAATGTTCAGAGGAATACACCTGGCAAAATCAATTCCTATCGCACACTGAATGTAGAGGTGCCTGGGAGGTTTGTTCACTGAGAGAACAAGGTGTAGAGCTGGATGAGCACAGCAGGCCAAGCAGCATCATAGGAGAAGGAAAGCTGACGTTTCGGGCCTAGACCTTTCATCAAAAAATCACTGAACAGGTGAAAGTTAGAGTGGGGACGGCTTGTCTTGTGCCCCCCCCAGGGAAATGCTTGCTATGTTCCAAGGGCACTGGTTGGAAGTGAAGAATAGAAACAGGCCACATATCCCCTCAAGCCTGTCCTGCCATTGGATGAGATCACACCTGATCCAAATGGATGCCAATTCCTTGCTGAGTTTTCCTACAAAACCCCTGTCAACATTATTAATTTCAAATGATGTGGAAACCACTGGCTTGGGCAGCACTTATTGTGTATGTCCAAAAGACAGTTAAGAGTCAGCCGCATTGCTGGAGTTGCATGTAGACCCAGGCCAGGTAAGGATGGCAGATTTCCTTCCCTGAAGGACATTAGTGAACCTGATGGGTTTTTAACAATGTCCTCTAGATTTGGTGGCCCCCACCCCAGGGAAAAGACCTTGTCTGTTCACCCTATCCATGCCCCTTATGATTTTATAAAACTCTATAAGGTCACTCCTCAGCCTCCAACACTCCAGGGAAAATAGCCCCAGCCTATTCAACCTCTCCCTGTAGCTCAAACCCTCCAACCCTGGCAACATCCTTATAATTTTTTTCTGAACACTTTGAAGATTCACAACATCCTTTCTATAGAAGGGAGACCAGAATTGCACACAATATTCCAAAAGTGGAGCCAATCGAGCGGCTGCTCTGTCCTGGATGGTGTGAAGCTTCTTGAGTGTTGTTGGAGCTGTCCCCATCCAGGCAAGTGGGGAGTATTCCATCACACTCCTGACTTGTGCCAGTAGATGGTGGACAGGGTTTGGGGAGTCAGGAGGTGAGTTACTTGCTGCTGTATTCCTAGCCTCTGACCTGCTCTTGTAGCCACTGCATTGATACGAGAAGTCCAATTGTGTTTCTGGTCAATGGTAACCCCCAGGGTGTTGATAGTGGGGGATTCAGTGATAGTAACACTATTGAATGTCAAGGGGTGGTGACCTTTGAGC
Organism: Stegostoma tigrinum; assembly: GCF_030684315.1. Classification (NCBI taxonomy): domain Eukaryota; kingdom Metazoa; phylum Chordata; class Chondrichthyes; order Orectolobiformes; family Stegostomatidae; genus Stegostoma; species Stegostoma tigrinum. The sequence continues at coordinate 3,117,170 of NC_081384.1, read as the reverse complement.
AAGCATCCGCAGCTGTGTGAAACATCCCTTGCTATTCATCCTGTAAATTACTTTGGACATCCTAAAATCACCAGACAAATCATTGCTGAACCACCCCTCTCCCAGACCTAAGGGGCAACTTTTTCACGCAGAGGGTGGTGCGCATATGGAATGATCTGCCAGAGGAAGTGGTGGAGGCTGGTACAGTTACAACATTTAAAAGGAATCTGGATGGGTATATGAATAGGAAGGGTTTACAGGGATACAGGCCAAATGCTGACAAATGAGATAACAAGATGTAGAGCTGGATGAACACAACAGGCCAAGCAGCACCACAGGAGCAGGAAAGCTGACGTTTCGGGCCTAGACCCTTCTTCAGAGGTCTAGACCCAAAACATCAGCTTTCCTGCTCCTCTGATGCCGCTTGGCCTGCTGTGTTCATCCAGCTCTACACCTTGTTATCTCAGATTCTCCAGCATCTGCCGTTCCTACTATCTCTGCTGACAAATGGGACTAGGTTTATTTAGGATAACTGGTTGTAATGGACAAATTGGACAGAAGGGTCTATGTCTCTGCTGTACAACTCCTTCATCTCTCCTCATCATTGAACTCTGGAGGTTACATAGAACATAGAATAGTACATCACAGAACAGGCCCTTCAGCCCACAGTGTTGTGCCGACCATTGATCCTCATGTATGCACCCTCAAATTTCTGTGACCATATGCATGTCCAGCAGTCTCTTAAATGTCCCCAATGACCTTGCTTCCACAACTGCTGCTGGCAACGCATTCCATGCTCTCACAACTCTCTGTGTAAAGAACCCGCCTCCAACATCCCCTCTATACTTTCCTCCAACCAGCTTAAAACTACGACCCCTTGTGTTAGCCATTTCTGCCCTGGGAAATAGTCTCTGGCTATCAACTCTATCTATGCCTCTCATTATCTTGTATACCTCAATTAGGTCCCCTTTCCTCCTCCTTTTCTCCAATGAAAAAAGTCCGAGCTCAGTCAACCTCTCTTCATAAGATAAGCCCTCCAGTCCAGGCAGCATCCTGGTAAACCTCCTCTGAACCCTCTCCAAAGCATCCACATCTTTCCTATAATAGGGTGACCAGAACTGGACGCAGTATTCCAAGTGCGGCCAAACAAAAGTTTTATAGAGCTTCACCAAGATCTCACGACTCTTAAACTCAATCCCCCTGCTAATGAAAGCCAAAACACCATATGCTTTCTTAACAACCCTGTCCACTTGAGTGGCCATTTTAAGGGATCTATGTATCTGCAAACCAAGATCCTTCTGTTCCTCCAGACTGCCAAGAATCCTATCCTTAATCCTGTACTCAGCTTTCAAATTCGACCTTCCAAAATGCATCAACTCGCATTTATCCAGGTTGAACTCCATCTGTCACCTCTCAGTCCATCTCTGCATCCTGTCAATGTCCTGCTGCAGCCTACAACAGCCCTCTACACTGTCAACGACACCTCCGACCTTTGTGTCATCTGCAAACTTGCTGACCCATCCTTCAATCCCCTCATCCAAGTCATTAATTAAAATTACAAACAGTAGAGGTTGTGGTCACATTCTGGTTTACCTGTGCTAAACTCCTTCTACAGCTAATGGTGCAGCGCGCAGAATGGGTGCAGTTACTCTCACTGTACTAGCTCTAACTGGCTGTTGCGAGACTCACCCCGTTTACTCACCCAAGTACCTAAGCCTAGTGTGTGGATGTTGACATTATCAACAATTTGACTGTGGAAGGGGCATTATCAAGTTCAATTCAAACCTCATCCCAGAACAAAGGGTTTCGGTGAGTTCCTACACGTGACCCACCCCTACTCCTACTCCTCCTCTCCCAACACTCCAGGCTCCCTCACTCTCCCCTGGCAGCATTGTAACTATGTGGGCCCCCTGGAGTCTTGCCCACATCATGCCAGGATCCCTGAGACACATCACAAAAATTTCCTCAGTGATATTTCTGCACAAATCCGTTTGCACATCACCAGCGACACAGCATATTCCTGGCCATGCAGTAAGGATAGACTATCCAGCTTTGAGCTTCAGGAAATTATTTCAAGGAGATGTCAAGGATAAACTGAGGAAGATGGAAAGAGAGAAAGGAGGGTGAAGGGGTCGGGTAATGTGGCAAAGGTAGGTCAAGAGAGGAGATGGGCAGAACAGAGAGGGAGGGAATGGGGATTGGGCGTGGGGCCGAGTGAGAGACGGTATAGCGATAGGAATGATGAGGAAGTTGAAGAGAAGGGAGGGTCAAAGGAGAGAAGGAGAAGAGGAAGGGCGAAGGGAGGATGGGAAAAGGAAAAGGAGGAGTTGGACAGGAAGGAAGAAAAGGGTGATGGTGAAGAAGGGACAGGGAAAGGAGGAAGGGCCAGTGTGAGGAAGGAACATTTCTGACTTTCAGTTGAACACAAAATATCCTCTAAATCCAAATCAGTGATGTCACTCTGGGTAATGGGATCAGGCTGAGACAAATTTAACAAGCCCACAGGCTGTTTTCCATTGGGGGCACAGTAGCAGTGGGGTTATAGTGTTTCAGAGAGCTGAGTGTGAGCAACAAGTTAGGACACAACAGCAGCTGTTCTAGTATTTGTACTCGGAACAAAAAGAATGCTTCACATTTGGCATCACAGCTTCCTGTGTGTAGGAATGTGGCTGTGCATTTACACTGATGTACACACGTGTGTGTGTGCGTGTGTGTGTGTGGGGGGGCGGTGTGTGCATGTGTATGTGTGTGTGTGGAGGTGAGTGTGCTTGTGTGTGTGTCTATGTGTGTGTGTGGGGGGGTGTGTGCGTGTGCACGTGTGTGTGTGTGTGTGCATGCGTGTGCGTGCGTGTGTGTGTGTGCATGTGTGGGTGTGTGCGTGTGTGTGCGTGTGTACATGTGTGTGTGTGCGCGTGTGTGTGTGTGCGCGTGTGTGTGCCTGTGTGTGCATGTGTGTGCGTGTGTGTGCGTATATGTGTGTGTGTGTGGGGGGGTGTATGTGCGTGTGTGTATGTGTATGTGTGCGTGTGTGTGCGTGTGTGCATGTATGTGTGGGTGTGTGTGTGCGTATGTGTGTGTGTGCGTATGTGTGTGCGCGTGTGTGTGCGTGCGTGTGTGTGTGCGCGTGTGTGTGTGCATGTATGTGTGTGTGGGTGAGTGTGTGTGCGTGTGTGTGTATGTGTGCGTGTGTGCGTGTGTGTGTGTGCATGCGTGTGTGTGTGTGCATGTGTGTGTGTGTGTGCTTGTGTGTGTGTGCACACATTTGTGTGCATGTGTGTGTGCTTGTGTGTGCGTGTGCGTGTGTGCGTATGTGTGTGCGCGTGTGTGTGCGTGCGTGTGTGTGTGCGCGTGTGTGTGCGTGTATGTGTGTGTGGGTGAGTGTGTGTGCGTGTGTGCGTATGTGTGCGTGTGTGCGTGTGTGTGTGTGTGCGTGCGTGTGTGCATGCGTGCGTGTGTGTGCGCGTGTGCGTGTGTGTGTGCGTGTGTGTGCATGTGTGCGTATGTGTGCGTGTGAATGTGTGTGTGTGCTTGTGTGTGTGTGCACGTGTGTGTGCGTGTGTGTGCATGTGTGCACGCGTGTGTGCATGTATGTGTGTGTGTGTGTATGTGCTCGTGTGTGTGTGCGTGCGCGTGTGTGGGGGGTGTGTGTGTGTGTGTGTGTGCCCGTGTGTGCATGTGTGTGTGTGTGTGTGTGTGTGCGCGCGCGCGCGCACGTGTGTGTGTGTCTGTGTGTGTGCATGTGAGTGCGTGTGTGTGCATGTGTGTGCGTGTGTGTGCGTGTGTGTGCATGCTTGTGCGTGCGTGTGCGTGTGTGCGTGTGCGTGCGCATGTGTGTGCGTGTGTCTGCGTGCATGTGCGTGTGTGTGCGTGCATGTGTGTGCGTGCGTGTGTGTATGTGTGTGTGTGTGCACGTGCGTGCGTGTGCGTGTGTGTGTGTGTGCGTGTCTGTGCATGCGTGTGCATGCCTGTGTGTGTGTGTCTTTGCATGTGTGTGTGCACGTGTGTGCGCGTGTGCGTGTGTCTGCGTGCATATGCGTGTGTGTGCATGTGTGTGTGTGCGTGCGTGTGCGTGTGTGTGCGTGTTTGTGCATGCGTGTGCGTGTGTGCGTGTGTGTGTGTGCATGTGTGTGTGGGTGTGTGCGTGTGTGTGCGTGTGCGTGTGCGTGTGTGTGTGTGTGTGCGTGTGTGTGCACGTGTGTGCGCGTGTGTGTGTGTGTGTGTGGCGGGGGGAGGGTGTAAATGCCAAAGGCCGTGCCAACAAGTGTGAGCCCCAGTAAACGTCCAATTTTGCTGTTTGCCCAAACCCCAAGCTTCACACCCAGAAGCACAAATCCGCGCCCACCTCACACACCTGGGCCCCCTACAGCCTCCCTGCCCTCACTGCACTTTCAGGGCAACTCGTTTCCATCATGAGGTTTCTGTTTTAGCAACAGGAGGAGACTATTCAGCCACGGAAACCTGTCCTGACATCCGTTTATATCACAGCTGCTCGGTATTTTGACTCCATCTATTTGCCTTGATGCAATGTCACTTAATAACCTTAGCCAACATGAAGGGTTGGATCTCACTTTAGAAATCTGGGAGGACCCTGCCATTGATTTCCATTTGCCTTTGTATGTCACCTGACAGAGCCCCTGAAATATTTTGCTACAATATCAGATTGGCCTCGTTCTGGATCCTCTCCCATGTGCTGCCCCCTGCTGTGTAGATTAGGCGGATGGGTCTGGGTGGGATGCTCCGAGGGCTTGTTGGGCTGAAGGGCCTGTTTCCACACTGTAGGGATTCTGTGGTATGATTACCTCCCCAACTCTGGGCCGATGCAGGATCTGACAATACACAGGCCACTCTTCCTCCCTTCTCAAGGGACAGTCCCTCATGACGGGCAGTGAAGCTCCAACCACAGAGAGTGAGATCGAACAATTGTGCGACACTGTTCTACAATTAACTTTTTCTGAAATGACAACTGTTCAATTACAGCACAGAATCACACTATGTTACAGTACAGCGACTTCAGTTTTTCTGAACAGGTGATCTGAAAATATATACAACTTCTAGGGGAACACTGAGTGATAGAATATATGGCCCAGGGATGTATCAATATTGCTGGCTGGGCCTGCCTGTGAATGCCACGTTGAATTGTTGTACATTCCTCAGGTACACAGATCGACACAAACACAGGTGTACCCACAATTGTGTGAATTCACTGCGTACATGCTCTGACACACAATCTAAATACACTCAGGTATACACGTACTCACACACACAATTTCACAAAGGGGACGCACCCTGCACAAACACACTAAACCCTGCCCTCACCCAATCCCACACAGATACCTACACAGTTTTGGACGGCGGATTTCAACGCTAGCACCATCTCCTTGTTTTGATCATTTCCATGGCACTCTACCTCTCTCGGGTTGACTCTCCGCTTCGCCATCACCTGCCCATTCCAAGCTCTTTCATTGCCCTGGAAGATCGCAATGCTGTGAGGGGAGCCACTTTCCAGACCTGTCCCAGGGTGATAAATGATGATGTGACCTGGGTCGTCAGGCTGGACAGGCAGCTTGGACAAAAGGAATGTCGGCTGGACTGCTGACAATTTTCTTTGGTTAATGAAGCATTGAGAAGATCTAAACCTCTCTGACTGGATTCGACTTTGTGAGCGAGATGTTGGAGGAAGAAGAATTGGAAGGTGGGGGAGGGGAGTGAACCCAGGCCTGAAAATGCTTGAACTTGTTTGGCATTTTAAAGCCTTTGTCCAGTTCGAATTCCAAGCTTCGCCTCAGGAAACGCCATCTGTCACCCAACAATCACTTATTCTTGTGTCATGTTATTACTGGACCTTTCAAAAAATAGAAGAATTAGTAAGCAACAGCATAAAGCAGTTTTGAACCTGTTGAAGAATATCGGCCTTTTTGTGTTTAGAAAACAAGAAGCTCCTTTTTTTAAATTCATTTGTGGGAAGTGGGTGTTGCTGGCTGGGCTATCATTTATTGTCTGTCCCTAGTTGCCCCCTTGAGGGGGTGGTGGTGAGCTGTCTTCTTGAACTGCTGCAGTCCATGTGCTGCATGTTATCGTCAGATTCATTTCTTTGAGACTTTGTAGCAACCGATACAACTGAATGGCTCGCTTGGCCATTTCAGCGGGCAGGTGAGAGTCAATTGACAATGGTCATGGTCATCAATGGATTCTTAATAAATTTCAAATTCCACCATGAGCTAAGGCAGGACTCAAACCCGGGTCCCCAGCACATTAGCTGAGTTTCTGGATTAATAGCATAGCGATAATCGCACTCAGCCATCCCCTCTCCACTAAATCACCTCCTGGATTCCTTGAGTGTTGAGAGAATGCAGCCAAAAGTGATAATGACTGCTCCAATTTTACTTTTTAGTTGGTGCTGAATAAGCTGACATTAAAATAATAGCAGCAAAACTGTAGTAAAATGTCTCAAATTGATCCACAGTAGTATCAGCAAATTACGTGTTGTGGACAATACTGGTTAGCTCAGACTCCAAGCACTGTAACCAGTTTTATGCTCAATATTATAAGGAACCTATCGGGCAAGACTGAGGCTGTTCTCTCAAGATGTGACAGTGATATGACTAAGACTCCTCAAGATTATGGAAGGGTTTAAAAGGATAAACATGATGTAGATATATCTACTTGTGGGATAGGGCTGAACTAGGAATATAGATACAAGAGAATCCCTAATGAATCCAATAGGGAATTTGGGAGAAATGTCCTTACACAGAGAATGTGGAACTCACAACCTCAGGCAGTGCCTGAGATGAAGAGTTTAGACGCATTTTCAGGGAAAGTTCGTAAACAAAGGTGGGAGCGAAGTGCAAGAGATGTTCATTTAGAGAAAGGGGTGTGATGAGCAAGGGGTGGGAGGTTGAACCTGTTGGGATGACTGGCCTGGAAGAGCCACTATCCTGAAAGTACTTTGTGTGGTTTTGTAAAAACGTGATTGAACTACATCTAATGTTATTGGGTCATCATTATTCTTCTATCTGCTTCAGGTGGTAAGCATGGAGATATTCAGACAGCTTTGTCAAAGAGGTATGTTTTAAGGAGCGACTTAAAGGAGCAGAGATGGGAGGCAAGGTGAAAGAATAAGTGTCAGAGCCTAGGCCTGAGTATCATTACCACATGCGTGTTTGGGTGAGAGCTTGCTGGAATGGGCGATGGAACTCCTGAGCACAGCTCTTGAAGACCCTGTGGAAATGGTCTTTATTCTTCACCAGCTGGAGCCACGCTTGGATTGGACTCTGCAATGTTGATGAAGAATCTTTGGGCTGTGAGAGGAGACCAAGGCACCCAGAGGAAACTCGTGCAGAAACCCAGGAGAATGTCTGTAATGAGTTTGCACTGTCACCCATGGCTGGAATCGAGCCCAGGTCCCAGCTGTTGTGAGGCAGAATACTAACCACTGAGCAACTGTGCCAAGGGAAGACAAAGGCCCTAGTGGTGTCATTGCTGGTCTGTTAATCCGGAAACCCAGGTAATATTCTTGGGACCTGGATTCAAATCTCGCCTCGGCAGATGGTGGAATTTGAATTCCATAAATATCTGGAATTAAAAATGTAATGATGACTATGAATCCATTGCCAATTGTTGGAAAAACCCATCTGGTTCACTCATGCCCTCAGGGAAGGAAACTGTCATCCTTACTTGGTCTGGCCTATATGTGACTCCAGACCCACAGCAATGTGGTTGATTCATAACTGCCCTCTGGGGCAATTAGGGATGGGCAATAAATGCTGCCTGGCCAGCAACGCCCTCATCCTGTGAATGAGTAAAGGGAAAATTAATGAGGGTTACTTTATCATGAATTGGTGTGATCTCATTGTGGATAGAGATTCATCATAGTTCAAACAATCATACAAGACAGAAGAGGCCCTTTGGCCCATCAAGTCTGCACTGACAAAAGTCCTCTCCAGTCCTACCTTCCTGCCCTAAGCCCACAGCCTTGAATGTTATGACATTTCAAGTGCTCATCCAAGTATTTTTTTAAAGGTTATGAGGTTTTCAACCTTGTCTCCCTTCCCAGGCAGTGCATTCCAGACCCCTACCACCCTCTGGGTGAAAAATCTTTCCTCAAATCCTCTCTAATACCGTTCACCTTAAAATGTGTCCCCCTTGTTATTGGGGAACAGCTGGATAGAAAAGAATCCCTGTAGTGTAGAAAGAGGCCATTCACACCCACTGAGTCCACAGCGACTCTCTGAAGGGCATCCCAACAACCCTGTACCTTTGGCCCCACATTTCCAACAGCCATCACACCTAACCCACACATCTTTGGAACGTGGGAGGAAACCCACACAGACACAGGGAGAACATGTAAACTCCACACAGACACAGGGAGAACATGTAAACTCCACACAGACACAGGGACAACATGTAAACTCCACACAGACACAGGGAGAACGTGTAAACTCCACACAGACACAGGGAGAACATGTAAACTCCACACAGACACAGGGACAACATGTAAACTCCACACAGACACAGGGAGAACATGTAAACTCCACACAGACACAGGGACAACATGTAAACTCCACACAGACACAGGGAGAACATGTAAACTCCACACAGACACAGGGAGAACATGTAAACTCCACACAGACACAGGGACAACATGTAAACTCCACACAGACACAGGGAGAACATGTAAACTCCACACAGACACAGGGACAACATGTAAACTCCACACAGACACAGGGAGAACATGTAAACTCCACACAGACACAGGGAGAACATGTAAATTCCACACAGACACAGGGACAACATGTAAACTCCACACAGACACAGGGAGAACATGTAAACTCCACACAGACACAGGGACAACATGTAAACTCCACACAGATGGTCACCAGAGACTGGAATTGAACCTGGGTCACTGGTGCTGCGAGGCAGTCGTGTTAATGGCTGTGCCAGCCCTGGCTGCTTTCCATCCACCCTGTCCATGTCCCTTATAATTTTATCCACCTCTACCAGCCACCCCATCAGCCTCCTCTGCTCCAAAGAAAATAACCTGTGTTAATCCAGCCTCTCTCTCTCGTCGCTGAACTGTTCCATTGCAGGCAACATCTTGGTGAATGTCCTCTGCACACCCTTCAGGGTAATCACATCCTGCCTATAACAAGAAAACAAAAGGGGTGGGGAGCTTATAAAAACAAACTTGATTCCTGAGTCCTGGCTTCTTTGAGGTTTGTGCAGACAGGCAATGAAATGAGTACGATTTCGAGCTACTGGGAAATGTGCTAAGGCACAAACTTCAAACTCAAAGCTACCCGCACTGGACTGTGGCCAGGCTGGAACAAAGCCAGCTGTCTGAACCCTGTCCTGTTGCAGCTTGTCCTAGTGTTCCCTCAATATCTGGGACCTCACCATGTCAATGCTGACAGTGAGGATGATGACATTGGGATTACATCTGGAGTTTATGTACAGTTTTAGTCACCATATGTAAGAAAGGAAGGTTCAGTCATTGATTCCTGGGATAAGGACATTCTCCTGTGAGGACCGAGTTAGTAAATTGGGTTTGAGATTCTTCAGTTTAGACAAATTAGCGGTTGTCTTATTGAAACATGTAAGATTCAGAGAAGATTTGACATGGTTGATGCTAAGAGGTTGATTTTCAAGGTGGGATAGTCTAAAACTCCAGGACACAGTGTCAGGTTAAGGGGTCAATCTTTATTGGAAGAGATTTTTCTTGACTCAAAGTGTTGTGAATTATTAGAATTGTGTACAGCAGAGAGCTGTCAAGTGATCACTGTTGGGTACCTGCAAAGGTAAGATCATGAGATTTTTAAACCTGGTTGAACTAAGGGATATGGGGATTGGGCAAGAAAGTGGAGCTCAAAGGTCATCCATGAGTTTGTTAAATGGTTTGAGGGCTCTCATGGCCAACTTCTGCTCCTGACACTCAGGTTCCACGATTGAGAGAGAAACACAGAAAATGGAGGAGGAATGGGTTCTGTTGGTCAGGGTTAGGGTTAGTGACAGGGGCAGGGTTAGAATTAAGGTTAGGGTTCAGGGGCTTAGGGTTAAGGATGGGGTACGGTATGAGTTAGGGGCAACATTAGGATCAGGGCTAGGGTAAAGGTTGGGGTAAGTGTTAGTGTTAGGTTTAGGGTTAGGGTCAGGGTAAGGGCCAGGGTAGGGGTCAGGGTTCTGATTAGGGTTTTCGCTGTAAACTGTGAAATTGTGTTTTGTCAGTTGAGTTTACTGTTTCTCTCTGAGCACTGAGCCTCAGGTCTTGGATATTGAGCTTTCACAAGGGGATGTGGTAGTCAGTGATTTAAATTGCATTAACACTGTGGTTTTGTAAAATGCTGTAAAATTATAGTTATGAATTTTAATGTCAATGTTTTGTTAAGTTGTATACATGGTGTTTAACACTTTGGTTTATTTTTCAGAAATATCACAGTAATTTTTACTTTAGCATCATCTATCTTTCAATCTTTCTATTCATTTCTGCTCTTTCTGACTTCTAAATGAATTTATTTATCTCACTGTAAAACAGGCACCAACTATTTAATTCAGAACGTGTTCAAACATCATGTCATGCCAGTCCATTAGTGTCATGTGATTGAGTACCATGTGATCAAACATCACATGATTGAATCTCCACAATCTGGTACAAAGCAGAATTAGCAACCCCTGTTAAACACAGCCAAATCACCAAAGAAGATGGTCTGGGATAGAAGAAATCAGAGAAATACATTTTTTTTGTAAAAAATATACTTTATTCACAGAAGAAAATCTTTATGTACACATACAGTTAATGTAGCCATTCCAATCTATACTATCATTACTTACAGAGAATAAAATAAACTTTGACATTTATCATTCTCTATATTTACAATTAACTTCTTGACATTTAGCTGAAGCATTAGTGAAGGTCCAGTTACTGGATGGACCCTCATTGTGCTTTGGCAGAAAGATCTCAGACAATGATCTTTCCCTAGGTGCCCCAAGCTTTAGTGCATCCCTGAGCATATAGTCCTGGACCTTGGGATGTGCCAGTCTGCAACACTCAGTCAGGGTCAACTCTTTCAACTGGAAGACCAGCAAGTTTTGGGCAGACCAAAGAATGTTTTTCACCGAGTTATTGGTCCTCCAGGCACAGGTGATGTTTGTCTCGTTGTGCGTCTCAGGAAACAGACTGTACAGCACAGAATCCTGTGTGACAGAGCTGTTTGGGATGAACCTCGACAAAACCCACTGCATTTCTCTCCAGATTTACGTTGCATAGGCACATTCTAGAAGGAGGTGATTAACAGTCTTGTGCCCCCCGCAGCCACTTTGAGGGCAGCGTACAGTGGTGCAGAGAGTCCAGGCATGCATAAAGGATCTCACAGGCAGAGCCCTTCTCACCACCAGCCAAGCAATGTCCTGGCGCTTGTTGGAAAGCTCTGGTGATGAGGCGTTCTGCCAAATGACTTTGGCAGTCTGCACAGGGAACCAGTCGACAGGATCCACTCCCTCCTTTTCCCGAAGGGTCTTGAGGGTGCTCTGTGCTGACCACTGTCTGATGGACTTGTGGTCAAAGGTGTTTTCCTTCACTAATTTCTCCACGAAGGATGGGTGGTACAGATTGGTCCAACTGCTTGGAGCGTTCCGCGACAGCGAGGCCAAGCCCATCCTTCACAACACCGGGGACAGGTCGATCCTCAGTAAGTAGTGACATTTGGTGTTTGCGTACTGAGGATCTACTCACAGCTTGATGCAGCTGCACACAATGGTGGCCTTCAGGGTGAGGGCAGTATTCGGTATGTTTTCCCCCCACTTTATCCAGTTCTTTACACATAATGTCCCGACAGACCCGGTCCATCCTTGACCAGAAGATGGCCTGGGTGACTGCAGTTGCACAGTTTCGGGGAATAGGCCAGAACTGTGCCATGTACAACACGCTGAGAGTACCTCACACCCGATGACCAGGTTTTTTTTCCAGCAGTGGAGAGGAACTGGTGCTCCCATCTGCCTAGTTTCTGCCTCACTTCAGCAACACGCTCTTCCCAAGTTTTGGTGCATGCCCCAGCCCCTCTGAACCAAACACTCAGCACCTTCAGGTAGTCTGCCCTGACGGTGAGGGGAATGAAGGATCGGTTGGCCCACTTCCCAAAGAACATGGCTTCACTCTTGCCCCTATTGACTTTGGCACCTGAGGCCAGTTCGAACTGGTCACTGATACTCACAAGTCTGCTCACTGACTGCAGGTCTGAGCAGAAAGCGGTGACATCGTCCACATACAGGGATCCCCTGCTGCCTGGAATAGTCCACCCCCTCAGGTTCACATCCTTTCTGATGGGCTCAGCAAAGGGCTCTATACAGCACACAAACAAGGCAGGAGAGAGTGGGTAGCCATGCCTGATGCCAGATCTGATTGGGAAGCTTTCTGATTCCCACCCATTGATTGAGACTGCGTTAACAATGTTGGTGTAGAGCAGTCAGATCCGAAGCCCAGTTTGAAGAGAACATCTCTCATGTACGTAGGCCATCGTATCCCTGAGGAGCGTGAGGCTCTCAAAGATTGTCCTGCCCAGTACAGCCCAGGTTTGGTCATGGTGAATCACCGATCCCAGAGCAGACCTGACCCGGTTGGCTATCGCAAGTTACTGATCTAAGACCGTTTTTTACCAAGGGCTACACAAAAAGACCTTCTGAAATCAGAGAATGACACTTCCACACTATCATTTTTCAGATGTGTTTCCTTAAGAAAGTCACACATTCAGAGGTCAGCCTGAACATTTTTAATTTCATTACAATTTATTACTGCCTTTATAAGACTGGCTGGGATCCTAGATAACAAGGTGTGGAGCTGGATGAACACAGCAGGCCAAGCAGCATCAGAGGAGCAGGAAAGCTGATGTTTTGGGCCTTGACCCTTCTTCAGAAATCGGGGAGGGGAAGGGGGTTCTGAAATAAATAGAGAGAGAGGGGGAGACGGATAGAAGATGGATAGAGGAGAAGATAGGTGGAGAGGAAACAAACAAGCCAAAGAGGCAGGGATGGAGCCAGTAAAGGTGAGTGCAGGTGGGGAGGTAGGGAGGGGATAGGTCAGTCAATGGAGGACGGACAGGTCACGGGGGTGGGGTGAGGTTAATAGGTAGGAAATGGGGGTGCGGCTTGAGACGGGAGGCAGATGTCTGTGTTATATGTGTATGTGTATCATTCACAATAAGGGCCAGAGTGTTCTCAGGTGAATACAGCTGAAATCTGAAGCCACATCTCCATCCAACAACATCACCCCCAATGCGAGGTTTTGACTTATTTTTCATTAAATCACCACCTTCACCTGTTATTTCTCTCCCTTGATTCAAGCAACAATTCACCTTCCAGCATCTTGCCCAAGCAGCTGTTTTATGGTCATGATTGTTCATCCACAGTGAAAATCAGTGCCAGGCCTTCCAGCTGTTGCCCACATCCAGGAAACTACAGCCAATGGAGCTTCCTGGTTTTATTCAGAGGATGCACATGTTATTGGCAGGGCTGGCTCTTAGTGTACGCCCCATGATTGTCCTTGAGAACAACAGCTCAAGGAATTTTCTTTTATATAAAATCGTTTTTTTAATAAAAGTTTCTGAGGTGCTTGGCAAAACTGTTAAAACGCGAAGCATTGCTGTTGTGGAAAATGAACTAAAAGTAAAGAAGAAATGCTGCAAGTAGCCCCTCAGTGTAGAGAAACAGGTCACAATGGCATTTCACCAAAACTGAATAAATGTAACATTTAATATGGTGGATGACCGGAGCTTAGTCATAGCAGTAGGATTTAAAGAGCATCTTAAAGGAGGAAAGGCAGGTGGAAGAATGGAGAACCTTCCCAAAGCAATTTCATGTTTGGGATTCCCCTCGATATCACAAGCATCAATGGTGCAGCAACTAAAGTCAGGAATGTGGGACAGTTGGAATTAGAGGAGCACAGAGATCCCAAAGCTCTGTAAGTGAGGAGGTCATTACAGACACAGAATGGGGTCAGACCACATAGGGATTGAAAACAAGAATGAAGTGAGGTAAAAGGCCACCTGTTTAACCACGTGCAGTCCAGCCGGTTCGAGTACAGTGTTGTCACATTTTGAACCAAAAACAATGAAGGGATAGCAATAGATTTCCAAGTTATAACATTGTGGATACCTTTGACAGGAACTTTCAGATGGTGCCTACTCTTGTGTATGCAGAATGATTGAATCACAGCACACACAGAGTGACAACACGGAAGGTTGCTATAGTTCTCATTTTACCATTTTAAACTTCTACAACTTTTCTCTTCAGTTGTCCTACAAAAAAGATGAATCTTCAATTATTGGTTACTTCAGCCCAGTCCTGGAAGGTCAGGAAGTGTCCTGTCCAACTTAGGAATTTACAAAAAAATTGTTCTTCATCTGCTTGTATGTAGAAATGCAATATGTTGAAACAGGAATGTGTAGATAGTATTCACTTGAAAGTGCTGTGCAGAATAACACCAATAGATGAAGCTGGAAGAACAATTGAGAAAAACATGCAGAAATTGCTAATAAAATCAGGCATTGTTTCCTGCCAGACTGTCTCTGGCTGTTTCTCTAAGCTTCATGCTTAGCCAAGAATCCCATATGTTGTTAAACTGGATTTTAACTCTAATGCAGAAATGTTACACTTGCCAATGTCATGTCCAATCAGACTGAAATGGTCTCAGATACCTCTCTCAAGAGAAAAGTGCTCCAGAACAAGCTATGGCCCAAGTCAAGCTGATTCACTGCAGTTACAACATTGGCATCCAACTGACAACATGGAAAATTGCCCATGGGCAGCCTGTCCATAAAAAAGCAGGACCACTCCAATCTATTACATTCGCATTAGTTTACTTTCAACCAGGGTTGTTGACGGTGCTATCAAGTGGCATTTACAGAACTAAGCTGCCTTCTTAATTGGCACCACATTTATCACCTTCACTAACCAAACACTCCACCACAGTCACACAGTGACTACAGTCTGGACCATTGACAAGATACATGTAAGCAATTTGCCGAGGCTCCTTTGTCAGCACCTTCCAAACCTCTCTGCTGGTACAAAGGACAAGGATAACAGATGCAGGTCTCACACCAGCTAAGGAACAAATATATCACCGTTCCTTCAACGTCTGTGGGCCAAAATCCTGGGATTCCCTCCCCAACGACTCTGTGACTGTGACCTCCATCACGGTCCGGGAAGGCAGCTCACCACCACCCTCTCAAGGGCAATTAGGGATGGGCCAGAAATGCTGGCCCAGCCAGAGATGCCCACATCCCATCAGTGAATTAAAAAAAGAAAGCTTGGAATAAAAATGAAAAATGCTGGAACAATGTCGCAGATCTGGTCCGCATCTGTGGAGATAAAAAGAGAGTTAATGTTTCAAATTATGAGCTGTCATCATTGGGCTGGATTTGTATCTTAGAGACAGAGTTAGGGGTCTCTGTTCCTTGCTGTGCCCCAAACCTATATCCCACGGACAAACAGAATATCTGTGTATCTTTCACCGATGCCTCTGTCACTCTGTGAGAGCTGACACTGGTAATCATTTATTTTCTACAGGGGAAATTTTTTTTACACAAGAATTAACCCGCCTGATAATCAGCAAGAACATACAGCATTCCCTGAAGTCCAGCTGCATAAACAGATTAAACAACAATTTGCATACCACCTTCTATTCTCTTTTTACACTCACCTATTACCATTTGTCCTTTTAGACTAGAACAAGTATAGCCTGCGGGAAGTTTGACAAATGAATTTCCACAGCACTATTTTCAGGGTGTGGATGGGGCGACATTAACTGATAGCAAACATTGTAAACAGTTCATAACTCCTTTAACATTTCCCTGGTGGAAGTACAGAGCCTCCCACCCCCTGTTTTCCAGGTCTGGTGATTAATTTGGGCCATCACTCTTGTGTCAATGTACCTCCCCAGCTCACAGAGTCCCCTGTCCTTGCCACAGTGCTGATAACAAGCGGATGGAATAATGAGACATGTCATTTCACTTTTCATTCTGAAGGCAATCCCATTACATGAGTCAAGCTCCTGCCTGACAAGTCATGAATCAACCAGTCTTCTATGAAATTAAAATCAAATTATCAGCGCTGCTCACAGGATACCTGTAACTGTAGCAGGTAGACGCAAAATACAGAGATTGTTTATTTGTTAAATGAGGGAAGGAAGAGCATGGAGAGAGAATGAAGCGGAAGGCCCTCGGCATTTGAAACGATACCAGCCCCAGCACCTTCTTGAAATTTCAGTGTTTTAACCCCAAGTAAAAGTGAAGAGGTTTCCTGGGGCCACTGCTCGCTCCTTTCTCTCTCATGAGCACATGGGATGAAAATCCCAATGGAGCGCTGCTGAAGAGACAGAATAATCATATATCAGGGACAGCAAGGAGATTCATAAAGCTCAGGAAGAGACCATTCAGCCCATTGTGCCCAATACTGTCCAGTGACAACGCTGTTCAATCAGAACCCTTTCCCCTGCTCACTTCCCATTTCTCCAGCAAAGATGTCCTTTTTAACTGTTTGTCTAATTCTGTTTTGAAAGTTCTGATTGAATCTTCCACCCCTCCCCTTTCAGGCATCTTGTCCAGTCCGTAACAACTCACCGTTGTTACAAACTGTGTCCTCTTTGCCCACACCCTCAATCAGGTCCCACATGACATCTGTTCTCACTGAGACAGAAGCTGGTAATGTTCAACTCCCAGTGCACAAGATGAAGCTGAGAACATTAGGTAGACACCTTGGTGTAGTGCTGTGGGAGCGTCGCACTGTCGGAGGGTCAGTGCTGAGGGAGTGCCGCGCTGTCGGAGGGTCAGTGCTGAGGGAGCGTCGCACTGTCAGAGTGTCAGCGTTGTGGGAATGCTGCACCTTTGGAGGGTCAGTACTGAGGGAGCCAGGTAAACCTTTGCTGTGCTCCCTCGAGAGCAAGACCATCCTTCCTCAGAAAAGGGAGACCAAAACTGCACGCAATATTCTAGGTGTGGCCTCACCAAAGCCCTGTATAACTTGGGTAACATATCCCTGCTCCTGTACTGGAAACCTCTCGCAATGAAGGCCAACACACCGTTTACCTTCTTTATTGACTGCTGCACCTGCATGCTTACCTTCAACAACTGGTGCACAAGGACACTCAGGTCCCACTGCACACTCCCCTCTCCCAATTTACAGCCATTCAGGTAGTAATCTGCCTTTTTGTTTTTGCTTCCAAAGTGAATAACCTCACATTTATCCAAATTATACTGTATCTGCCATTGATTTGCCCACTCACCCAAACTGTCCAGATCATACTGAAGGATCTCCGCATCCTTGTCACAGTTCACCCTCCCACCCAACCTGGTATCATCACAAACTTGGAGATGTACATTTTGTTCTGCCATCATTAGTATATATTGTGAGTAGCTGGGGTCTTAGCACTGATCCCTGTGGCACCCCACTAGTTACTGCCTGTCAATGTGAAAAGGACCCATTCTGTGTTTCCTCTCTGCCAATCAGTTTCCTATCCATCTCAATACACTTACCTCAGTCCCATGCATTTTCATCTTGCACATTAATCTCTTATTTATCAAACACTTCCTTAAAGTTCAAATATATTACATTGACTGGCTGCCCCTTGTCAACTTTACTAGTTGCATGTTCATAGAATTCCAATAGATTTGTCAAACATGATTTCCCCTTCATGAATCCATGCTGATTCTGTCTGATCCCACCACTGATTACTAAATCCTTTGCTATAAAATCACTGAAAATGCACTCAAGAACTTTCCTGTGTACCGATGTTCGGCTTACCGATCTATAATTCCCTGTTTTCTCTCCACTTCCCTTTTTGAATATTGAATATTTCCTGTGTCCTGTAATCCCACTAACAGTCTTCCTCAAGTTTCAGCTTGTGGTCGGTGGCCCATCTACTGGTAGAGCACAGGGAAAGCCTTGATTTACATTTGGGACATCACAGAATGATACTGAACAAAGGCTATTTGACTCACCATGACTATTCTGGCTCTTTGAAAGCATTAACAAGTTATTGTGACTTTCCCATAAATGCCTGCACGTTTTTGCCTTTCCTGTATTTATCTAATTACCTTATGAAGCCATTGAATCTGCTTTCATCATTTTCAAGCAATGCTTTTCAGACAATGAGATGGCAAGAACTGCAGATGTTGGAGTCAGAGATAACACAGTGTGGAGCTGGAGGAGCACAGCAGGACAAGCAGCATCAGAGGAGCGGGAAATCTGACGTTTTGAGTCGGTAATGTTCCTGTGACAGTGCAGAACTCCCTCTGTTCTGACCCTCCAACAGTACAGCACTCCCCCTCTGACAGTGCCATTTTCTCTCAGCATTACCCAACAACCCTCCAGCCCACTTCACAGTGCAGTGTTCCCTTATGACAGACCCACCGACTCCAGCTGACACTCACCACTGACCTCAGCACTGACCCTCCGACAGTGCGGCACTCCCTTAGCACTGACCCTGTGACAGTGTGGCACTCCCTCAGCACTGACCCTGTGACAATGTGGCGCTCCCTCAGCGCTGACCCTCTGACAGTGCGGTGCTCCCTCAACGCTGATCCTCCGACAGTGCCCACTCCCTCAGCACTGACCCTCCCACAGTGCCCACTCCCACAGCGCTGACCCTCCGACAGTGTGGCGCTCCCTCAGCACTGACCCTCCGACAGTGCGACACTCCCTCAGCGCTGACCTTCCGACAGTGCGACACTCCCTCAGCGCTGACCCTCCGACAGTGTGGCGCTCCCTCAGCACTGACCCTCCGACAGTGCCCACTCCCTCAGCACTGACCCTCCGACAGTGCTGTTTATCCAATTACATGAAGACTAACCAGCTTTTGGTACTTCTGCAACTTCCTCTTCCTCATTTGAGATTCTATTGAACAACAGGGCTATCACAGCTGAACCTGGTGCTGTCCTGTGTCATGGGTCAGTGAACAGTACTCCCAATTACTCTTCCAGTTTCGAGACATCTTCCAGAGACTTCAGGTCAAACAAGACTGACACTCCTGGTGTCTCTAGATGAGGTGCAACACTGCTACGGCTGATGATCAAATTCCATGATAAATTGAAGCCCATTGTGAAAACACTTTGGCACTTGACAGAAAAAAAGGGATGGGGGTCCTGTGTATTTTTAATAAACATCTCCTGCACAAATTATCTGAGCATTACGAGCATTGCTCGGTGTTGGAGCTTGTTGTGTGAAAATGGTTTAATGTGTTTCTGAGCTACATAAGTGTTTTATAAATGCAGGTCTTTCATTCCTCCTGCTCCTCCTCTTGCTCCTGCTGCTAAAATTAATTGATGCACACTTTACTATTTCTTGCATTAACCCACCAGAGTTCGGGATGATTGATCCTGGGATCTTCCTGTGCTGTCAGATTCTGCATGTAGCCAAGCAGTGAGCGATCGCATTGGAGGTGAGTGTAGGGTTGAACAGTGTTTAAATAGCCCCAGCCACCTCCACACACCTCTGTGTCCATCCACCCACATTCCTCAGGAGTGAGTACTACTGCTTAGAATAACTTTTCGCAGTCTTAAAGCAAAATGATTCAGCCAGCAATCATAATTAATAAAATAAAAAGATATTCACAGCTCCCTGGGTTCAAAGTAGTAAAACTCACTCTGACATCCCTAACAATGAATGTTTCCCAGAAGTGTTATGCTGCCACAGTGCAACATTAAATTAAAAAGTAACCACTTGAATGGTTATACCTACTGCCTAATTATACAAGGTTCTGTGCTGTGCAGTAACATACCTGGAGAAATCACTCATTTGCATAAATCCAATCACCACACTCTCAAGACAGTAATCACCCTTAATAACTTCCCCCCGACAATCAATTTTCAATTAAATTAAAGTACTTGCTATCCTGAATATAAAGCACCCTGTTTTTGACCTCTGTGACAGTCTGTCAGGATTGGTTATTAAGCTAACAGATTTGGTGAATTGTAATTGCAGGAGTACATTAAACTTGGCAATGTGTGAAGTGGATATTTGGGTATCTTTGTGTCTCACTATCCAGAATCCTAACCCACACCAAGACTCATTCACCCAATGTCCTTGTATACACTGACTCACACAGTGAAGCATTGTCTGGATTTTAAAATTCTCCCTCTTGAGTTCAAATCCCGGTCTGGCCTCATTTATTTTCTCTGTAGTCAGTAGCTCTCTAGAATCTCGGTGCTCCTCTACTTCTGACTCCTTGTCCATCCCCAGTTTTCATGGAGAGTCCAGTGGCAAGTCAAGTTACCATGACCTCCACAGTTCCCAAGCTCAACTTCTCCCTCCTTCACCCAGTGTTTGTGGCCCTTCCCTGTCCACAAGTTCAGTTGAAGAGCTTGCTGGAACCATTTCAGAGGGCAGTGAACAATCAGCTACATTGTTGTAGGTCTGGAGTCATGTGTAGGCCTGACCAGGTTAAGGATGGGACATTACTGAATCAGACGGGTTTTTACAACAATTACTGGTGTTTTGGTCTTTTTTTCACGGCCATCATCACAAAGACATACTTTATGTTTCACATTTTATTTACTAAATTTGAATTCCACCCGTTGCCATAGTGAGATTTAGACCCATATCCCCAGAACATCAAAAAAAACAAAAGAACTGCAGATGCTGTAAATCAGGAACGAAGTTGCTGGAAAAGCTTAGCAGGTCTGACAGCATCTGTGAAGAAGAAATCAAAGTTAACATTTTGGGTTTGGTGACCCTTCCTCAGAACTGATGGTAGCTGGGAAATGTCGGTTTATATGATGTTTTCCCAGCCACCATCAGTTCTGGGGAAGGATCATGGGACCCGAAACGTTAACTCTGATTTTTTCTTCAAAGATGCTACCAAGCTTGCTGAACTTTTCCAGCAACTTCTGTTTTTTGTTCCCCAGAACATTAGCCTGGCCTCTGGTGGACTAATTTAGTGATTTTCTCACTGTGCCATCAACAGCCCTTAAAATGTATCTCTCTGACCAAATCCCTGTCCTAATATTTCTGTAAGGGGTTGGTGCCAATCTTCTCTCTGATAACACTCCTCTGAAATATTTGGAACATTTTACCACATTAGGACAACAGTAATGATCCCAGGGATGAAGGGCTTGTCAAATGAAGGATAGTTGAGGATTCTGGGTCAGTACTTGATAGAGTTTAGAAGGATGAGGGGGAGATCTGATTGAAACTTACAGAATACTGAGAGGCCTGGATAGAGCGGATGTGGAGAAGATGTTTCCACAAGTAGGAGAGACTAGGACCTGAGGGCACAACCTCAGGGTGAAAGGATGACCCTTGAGAACTGAGATGAGGAGGAATTTCTACAGCCAGAGGATAGTGAATCTATGGAACTCATTGCTACAGAGGGGTATAGAGTGAAGTCAATCAGTGTATTTAAGATAGAAACAGATAGATTCTTGATTAGTAAGGGGATCGAGTGTTTATGGGGAGAAGGCTGGATTAAGAAACATATCAGCCATGATAAAATCGTAGAGCAAATTTGATGGGCCAAATGGTCTAATTCTATTCCTACATCTTATCATTAAGCTGCCATATAAACGCAAGTTATCATTGTTTTTAAATTCCTTGATTTTCTTAGCCGTGCAACTGATTTTAGAAGAATGGGAGGTGATCTCATTGAAACATATAGGGCTCTACAGGGGCTTCACTGGGTAAATGCTAAGAGGATGGTTCCCCTAATGGGAGAGTCCAGGGCCAGAGGGTATAGTCTCAGAATAAAAGGCTGCCATTTTAAGCCTGAGATGATGGGGAACTTCTTCTGTCACCATTCTATGTGTGAAAAGGTTGCCCCTCAGGTCATTTATAAATTTGTCCCCTCTCAGCTTAAACCTTTACGCTCTATTGAGATTGAGATTGAGAGCCTCTGTGAGTCACTGCCACAAACAGATGGGTGGGGCAGAGTCCTTGTGTGTATTTAAGGGTCAGGTACGTAGGTTCTTGATCAGTCAGGGAACCAAGGGTATCAGGGAAAGTCAACGTCATAGAGATATACATCACAGAAACAGACTCTTTGGTCCAACTCTTCCATGCTGGCCAGATATCCTAAATTAATCTAGTCCCATTTGCCAGTATTTGGCCCATATCCCTCTAAACCCTTCCTATCCATGTACCCATCCAGATACGTTTTAAATGTAATTGTACCAGCCTCCACCACTTCCTCTGGCAGCTCATCCCATACACACACCACCCTCTGTGTGAAAGAGTTGCCCCTTGGGGCCCTTTTAAGTCTTCCCCCTCTCAGCTTAAAGCAATTCCCTCTATTTTGGACTCCCCCATCCTAGGAAAAAGACCTTGTCTATTTAACCTATCCATGCATCTTATGATTTTATAAACCTCTATAAAGGTCACCGCTCAGCCTCCAACGCTCCAGGGAAAATAGTCCCAAACTGCTTAGCCTCTCCCTGTAGCTCACTCCCTCCAAATCTGGCAAAATCCTTGTAGATCTTTTCTGAACTCTTCCAAGTTTCACAACAACCTTTCTATAGCAGGGAGACCAGATTTGCACAGTCTTCACATATCACTCCACACTGGCTTTCCCGCCACCTACAACTGGACCCCCACAATCAAATTTCCCATCCCACCCCTATCTGCCATTCGTAGCGACTGCTCACACCCGGCACCTTTCCCTGCAACCGCAGGAGGTGCTACACCTGCCCCTACACCTCCCCCCTCGCTCCATTTGAGGCACCGAACAAACTTTCCACATCAGACAGAGGTGAACGTGCACGTCCATCAATGTGATCTACTGTATCTGTTGTTGCCGATGTGGCCCCCACTACATCAGTGAGATGAAGTGCAGACTTGGGGACCGTTTCATGCAGCACCCATGTTCTGTTCACGAGAAATGACAAACCTTCCGATTGTCAACCATTTTAACTCCACCTCCGACTCCCTGGACGACATGTCCATCCTGCGCCCCCCCCCCCCCCCCCCAGTGTCACAGTGACACCACCCGCATACTGGAGGAGCAATACCTTATATTCCACCTTGGAAGCCAACAGCCCAATGGCCTCAACATAGAATTCACTAGTTTTAAATTCTCCCCACCCCCGGCCTCATCCCATGTCCAACCCTCCCTCTCATCCCCACCTCCTTGACCTGACACAATCTGTCC
Organism: Stegostoma tigrinum; assembly: GCF_030684315.1. NCBI lineage: Eukaryota > Metazoa > Chordata > Chondrichthyes > Orectolobiformes > Stegostomatidae > Stegostoma > Stegostoma tigrinum. The sequence goes on along the minus strand of NC_081384.1, from coordinate 3,094,072 downwards.
ATCTTCTCTCTCACCTGTCCGCTCCTCCCACCTCACTGACCAATCCACACCACTGCCCACCTGCACTCACCTATCACCATCCCACCTACCTTCCCCAGCCCCAGCCTTCCTCGCTCTATTTCCCAACTCCCTTCTCCCTCCCCAGTCCTGGTGAAGGGTGTAAACCTGAAAGGTAATTTCCTGCTCCTCTTATGCTGCCTGACCTGCTGCGTTCCTCCAGCTCCGCACTGTACTGACTGGTTGTGAGGAATGTCAGTCAAATCAGCCATGATCGTGAATAGCACAGCAGACCCGAGGGGCTGAATGCCCTACTCCTGTTCCTATTGCTAATGGTCTTACGTATCTTAGCAACTGTACAAACATAGGAGGACTGGTGACAGCAAACTGTCTCATATAACACTTACTCTGTACCACATACTAATATAGGCAGCAGGCACCAGGAGGTGCAGAAATGGACAACTGTTGGGTGAACAATGGTGGTATAGAGATAGGGTTTGGTCATTGTGGAGGTGAGCTCCTGATGTAAGGTGTGGATCAGTCATAAGGTGACAGGGTCTCTGCCGGAAAGTTGGAATGAGAGTAGCTGAAGGAAGAGGTGCCCAGTCTGAATACAGCCTGAATCAATGGTATTTAATGCATTACCTCAAACTGCAGGTTGAACAGGATCTGAACAGACAAACCCACACTGGGACTAATAGAGAGAAGGAGTAATGGAATGAAAGCTCCAGCAATGTACCCAGCCAGCACTAGCAAACCTAATCCAACGTCAGTCCTGAGGGTGGGACATGTTGGTGAAACAGGGAGCTGCCAGAGGAAGTGGTGGAGGGGGGTACAATTACAACAGTTAGAAGGCATCTGGATGGGTACTTGAATAAGAAGGGTTTAGAAGGATATAGGCCAAATGCTGGCAAATGGGCCTAGGTCAGATTAGGAAACCTGGGCAGTGCAAATGAGTTGGGCTGAATGGTGTGTTTCTGTGCTGTATGACTCTATGAGAGAAAAGGAAAAAGGAAGAAAGATAAAATAGCAAGTTGGGCAATAGATGACAATCGTGACGAGGTTAGATACAACGACAGATTCCCAGAGAAGCTCAACAGGATGACAAGTTCCCTTTCACATTCCCATGACACTGCAGTTGCTGGAGTCAGAGGTAACACAGTATGGAGCTGGAGGAACACAGCAAGCCAGGCAGCATCACAGATGCAGGAAAGTTGACATTTCGGGTTAGAACCCTTCTTCAGACCCTTCATCTGAAGAGGGGCTTGACCTGAAACGTCAGTTTTCCTGCTCCTCTGATGCTGCCTGGCCTGCTGTGTTCCTCCAGCTCCACACTGTTTTAATACATGACACAAGTCTAGTTTAAGCCATTAACGGTCAAGATATGGGTGATCGACAACTCTGGTCAGGTGTATTTCTGAAGGTTTCATCATTTGAGCTCTTCCATCAAACCCTCTTCGACCATTGGTCCATCATTAGACCATGAGAAATATGTACAGCAGTACACCATTCAATCCTTTGAGCTGCTCCACCATTCAATAGGATCACAGCTGACCTGGCATTCTTGATGTCCACTTTCCTGCCTTTTTTTCCCACAGCCCTCCCTTCCTGCACATGATCAAGGATCATCCTTCACTGCCCTAAAACTGAGTGACTTGTTAGATCACTTGAGAGGCCAATGGAGTCAACCACATTTGATGCAACACACATTGGAAACAATGGCTCCTTTAGTACTACAGTAACCCATCACTCTGAGGAATGCGCAGGCAGCAGGAGGAAGTTTCCCAGAGATTTTCAGCAGGTTTTACACTGAGCATTAGAATTAATTATTACTGGTCCAATTCATCCATGCTCCAGCACAGTGGCTGCTACCCACACACCTTCAACAACAAATCCTTTTCGGTTCATGTCAAGTCCATAACCTTAACTCCACTTCTCTCTCTCTCTCTCTCTCTCCACAGATTTTGATCTGCTGCTTTTTCCAGAATTTTCTGTTATTTTAGCAATCAACTGGCAGAGGGAAGAATTCCAAATCCATGAACTCTCAGAGATTTATAATGGCCATAGCTGTAACCTCTGGATGAAATTCCAGGCATGGAACTCACAGCAAAACAAAGAGGATTTGACCAGTTGGTTCTTGCTGGCCACACATTCACACCATCACTTAGACTGCCCACATCCACTACCATCACCTTCTACAACCCCCACGCAGGTTGTCAAAACCCACACTCACACTTTTATTGCCTCTAAACTTGACTGTTCCCATTCTTTTCTGACAAATTCCCTCCCAGATAAATCCAAAATTCTGTTGCTTGCATCCTAACTTCAAACCAATTCACACTCACAACCTTTGTATCAGCTGACCCTACATCCAATGGAAGAATATTAGTTCCAGATCTGACAATGGATCAACATTGAAATTCTTATCCTTGGATGTTTTTAAATCCCATGCTTTCTTGCCCCTTACATAACCCCCTCAAGTTCCACAAGTCTTTGAAATCTCCACTCTTCTGATTCTGGTGTTGCTGATTTTTTAACCCATTAACAGCCTCTTATCACTACCTTTTCCCTGGTACCCTCCCCAATCCCCTCAATGTCTCTCTCTATCCAAGCTTTTGGTAAGCCTTGCTGAAAGCTTTGTCCAGACTGGCCGAGTGTCAGAATGTTTTTAATGGTAAGCAATAGGAAAATGCATTTGCAACTTTGAAGGCACTGTGTAAACACAGAAGTTGATGCTGCTCTTGTGTACCCTTCAGAATAGGAGATTGACAGTGATCATACCAAAGTTTTTGAGACTTTCAAAAGGGCTTGATAGGGTAGATGGAAATTACTTCCAACAGTGGGGAGTCCACAAGGGGTGTATTATTAACACTGGAGCTGTGCAGACGAGGGGCAACTTCAGGAAGTATACAGCAGGTCTCAAGATGAAATAGGAAACTGGTTACTTCCATCTTCAAACCGACTTTGTCCACTTTCCAGTACGTACCCTGTGCTTCAGAAGTATCCTGTATTTATAAAGTTCTACAGTTGTGTGGTGATCAAACTGCCCCCTTGTAGCCTCCAGCACTGCCCCCCTGGTGGAATTCAGCTCTCTTGCTAGATGTAACAGTTCTTGTTGTTGGCTATGTTCACACTTTAATGGAGGTGGTGTAAATACATCACATGCTAATTATCACAGGTCACTGAAATTCTAGTGTCAGCCTGTTTTCAAGCTGCAACACGCAAGACAGACAGTAACAGAAGCGTACTCTGGCCGGATTCACCACAGATACATAAATGATTGAGCACAGCATAGACAACTCCACCTGTGTCTGAGAACGTAATATCAATCGGGAAGGAGGGGCTCTTCATTTAAATAGTAATTTATTGTTAGGTTTAATAATTAGCGATGCTGTTAGTGAAAGACAGAGTACAGAACAAACAACTCTTCTAACCAAGAGTCTCTGAAATGACGCGCGTCTGAGTATGTCCATGTGCAGAGGTTCGCATGTGGGATCTGCACATTTGTAGAAATCATGCAGCAATGTACACTGATATCACAGCTGATGCAACTGGGGATTGAGGAACTGAGCTGTGGCCACGTTTTTGAACAGGAGTCACAGGCTGCCCCTCCCACTGTAAGCATCAATCAGTGACAGTCAACAAAGACTATAATTTAAAACTGAGTTAAACAGTTAGTCCTCACCAGGAGAAAAATGCAATTTATTCAGTAACAAGATGTTAACAAGTATACACCTGCTTGTATATCAGTAATACTCAAGGGCTTTAAAAATCTTTCCCTTCCATGTCTTCAAGAGGGGACACAGCGAGTTTCAGTCTTTAAACATCTCACAATTCTGAAAGTACATTGGTGATTGGAGATTAGGGTCTTCATTTCATTCATTTTTGTTTAAATCTTCAGTAAAATTTTCAGTCTTTGGTGTGAGCAGAACGTTCACAAGCAGGTACCGACGAATTCGGAGAGTGAGCAGGAACGTCCATGGGACCCAGGCACCAGGCAACTCACCATCAGACAATGACCCCCATCAGGTGCACCTGGCGGTTCCGGTACCGTTTGGAGATATCAGCCTCAATCTGAAGAGGATAACGGAGCAAAACATCTGAGAGCAAACCCACCCACACACAGTCAGACAGTGACATAGCCACAGGCTCACACCCACACAGTCAGACAGTGACATAGCCACAGGCTCACACCCACACACACAGTCAGACAGTGACATAGCCACAGGCTCACACCCACACACAGTCAGACAGTGATCCAGCCACAGGCTCTCTCTCACACACAGTCAGACAGTGATCCAGCCACAGACACACACACACACACACACACACACACACACAGTGAGATAGCGACAGGCTCACACACATACAGTCGGACAGTGATACAGTCTCAGACACACAGGATCTTTCACATGACAACACTCAATAGCAGTGAAAGAGAAACAACAGATAGACTTGCATTTCTACAGAACCTTAACACGGCCATCAGATATCCCACAGCCAATGACATAGGTCTGAGTAGCTGGTATTTTACTGTAGGAAACTGGCTGCCCATTTTAGCAGACTCCTACCAAAAGTAATAGGAGAATATGATAAAGCGCACAGCATCGATACCGTTGAGCAGGAGGTGAAAACTACAGGCTGCTCAGCTGTCCCCCTCCTGAGCCATGAAGGGCCGAGCCTATCTGTGGCTCCACGACCTGGCTGTGAGGAGAAACAGAGCCAACAGTCGATGGCGAATGAAGTTAACGCCAGGATGATGACTCCCATTTCCTGACACGTGTGAACCCACCACAGAAAGACACTCAGCCAGAACCGGGAACCTCTTTTACTGGAGGACTCGCCCAGCCCAATAAATGTCAACTCTATTTAAAGTAGCCATCACACCACTGAATATCTTAATGATACAATTTGATATTATGATGCTGATAGATAGATAAATACCAGAAATGACCTCACTGCTCTGTTTGCAAACATGAAGAGAATGTTTTACATAAACCTACAGAAAAAAAATCTGATTTCATCAGACAAACAGCTGCTCTGACAGGGCGGCGCTCCCTCAGCACTGCCCCGTAATGAGGAATCACTGTGCTGCTAAAGTTGAGACATTAAACTAAGCCCACGTTTGTCCTTTGAAATGGTAAGAATGACAGATACCCTGGTTCTAAAGGATGACAAACAGGGCAGGTCGCCCCAGCGTTCTTCAACCAAACCAACGTAACAATAGCCTGATAATTATTGGAATGTAGTTTCTGGGAGCTCGCTATGTACAAACTGAGTGCCGTGTTTTCTGCAATGGGAACAGTGACAGGACATCAGTGACTCCAAAAGACTCTCTGATGATGTGAATGTGGAAATCACTGATGGGAACAGAGACTGCAACAAACAATTTACATTTTTCGTGTGAACCTCACTCAGTGGAATTTCCAACAACACATGGGCTTGAGGAAGTCACTTACTAGCTTGCGAAGCTCTTTGGTTTGCTGGATTAGAAGGTCCAGTTTGGGTTCAAGGGCAGCTTGTTCCTCCAGAGATTGCTGTCGCTTCTTGACCATCAGATGCTGCTTTTCTCCCACGGTGCCTGCTTGTTTCAGCTTCTGTTGCAGGAGCTCAGTCACACGGTCTATGTATCTGCAGCAGTGAAGCAGCAGCACCATTAGATACACAACCCTCACAGTACGATCTCTCATCTCCTCCCCAACCTGTTGCCTCATACGTCTCCCACCCAGCTCTGGGGCTAGGGCAGGGAGTGCTGGTGGTGGGGGGTGGGGGCCCTCTCCTTCAGTGATGCCAGAGGAGCATCATCACTGACCTCTTTAACCCAGGCAGTTATCACAGTTATTAGTGTTAAACTGTTTAACGTGATAACAACGGGCTGAGCCATCGGAAAACCTAATACAATTTGGCAATATTTAGAACAGAGAACATAACAGCACAGTACAGGCCCTTCTGCCCTCGACGTTGTGCCGGCCTGTCATACCAATCTGAAGCCCATCTAACCTACACTATTCCATGTACATCCATATGCTTATCCAAGGACGACTTAAATGTACCTAAAGTTGGCAAATCTACTACCGTTGCAGGCAAAGCGTTCCATTCCCTCACTACTCTCCGAGTAAAGAAACTACCTCTGGCATCTGTCCTATATCTTTCGCCCCTCAATTTAAAGCTATGCACCCTCGTGCTCGCCATCACCATCCTAGGAAAAAGGCTCTCCCTATCCAACTCTCTGATTATTTTATATGTTTCAATTAAGTCACCACTCAACCTTCTTCTCTCTAATGAAAACAGCCTCAAGTCCCTCAGCCTTTCCTTGTAAGACCTTCCATCCACACCAGGCAACATCCTAGTAAATTTCCTCTGCACACTTTCCAAAGCTTCCACATCCTTCTTATAATGCAGTGACCAGAACTGTACACAATACTCCAAGTGCGGCCGCACCAGAGTTTTGTACAGCTTCACCATAACTTCTTGGTTCTGGAACTCGATCCCTCTATTAATAAAAGCTAAAACACTGTATGCCTTCTTAACAGCCCTGTCAACCTGGGTGGCAACTTTCAAGGATCTGTGTACATGGACACCGAGATCTCTCTGCTCATCTACACGACTAAGAATCTTACCATTAGCCCTGTACTTTGCCTTCTGGTTACTCCTACCAAAGTGCATCACCTCACACTTGTCTGCATTAAACTCCATTTGCCACCTCTCAGCCCAGCTCTGCAGCTTATCTATGTCTCTCTGCAACCGACAGCATCCTTCGTCACTATCCACAACTCCACTGACCTTAGTGTCATCTGCAAATTTACTAACCCATCCTTCTACGCCCTCATCCAGGTCATTTATAAAAATGACAAACAACAGTGGACCCAGCACCGACCCTTGTGATACAGTACAATATAAACTGGGGGAGAAGAAATGCTGGAGTTACACAAAGATTAAATCATTTACAAGATGGATTAATGGTGTAACAGCAGTTCAGTTTATTACAGCCTCAAGCTGATGTCGGGGATTTTATGGTACAGTGGTACCTCTGGACCAGAAGGTCCAGGTTCAAGTCCCACTGCTCCAAAAGTTTACAAAAACATGTTCAAACAGGTCGATTAAAAATACTTGAAGCCAATGTCGGACAGATTTCGGTGCATCCTGTGTCACAGATAGGAGGGCGATCTGGCTGTTGTTCTACCCCCATCACCCCAGGCACCTGGATCTGGCTTTCACTGCCAGCAACTTACTACCATTCCAGTTCAGATACATTTCGCACAGGGCACACAGGGTTAAAGAAACACACACCCCCACCCTAACAGCTAAACCATGGGACAGGCCGGGGAGTCATGTTCAACATTCAGAAGCAGCAATACAGATCCAACACAGAAATACAGATAGGTGTACAAGGTAATGAGAGGCATGGATAGAGTCGATAGCCAGAGACTTTTCCCCAGGGCAGGATTGACTGCCACGAGGGGTCATAGTTTTAAAGTGTTAGGAGGAAGGTATAGAGGAGACGTCAGAGGGAGGTTCTTCACCCAGAGAGTTGTGAGCGTTTGGAATAGTTTACCAGTGGTAGTCGTGGAAGCGGAGTCATTAGAGACATTTAAGCGACTGCTGGACATGCACATGGACAGCAGTGAATTGAGGGGAATGTAGGTTAGGTTATTTTATTTTTGGATTAGGATTATTCCATGGCACAACATCGTGGGCCGAAGGGCCTGTACTGTGCTGTACTTTTCTATATTCTAACTGAGTAACAGAACAGGCTCAAAGGGCTGAATGGCCTCTTCCTGTTCCTATGTAACACCACCTCTCCCTCCACCCTCCCAAAAGGGAGCAAACTAACATTGCCAACCATGAAATTCCGTCGATGAGCTATAACTAGCACCAAACCTGGGGGAGGCAAGGATCATGAAGAGATGCCGCATCTTTACATTGGTCAGTCTCTGGATGAGGTCCTTCACTAGCGTTGTCATGGCAACAACCTTGGTGACGTCCTGACCCTGGACAATAGCTGGGGCTGTCTGAAACTGGTTGATGGAGAGGATGTCTGCTTCCTCATTCATCTCCACAAGTCTCTGGCTCAAGAAATCCTGTAACTGGGATCAACAAAGCAAAAATACAATCAGGAAACAAACTGCCAAAGACAGGTGTCGACAGAAAAGCTCACTTATAAAAGTGGGAACAAATTGTCAATGGTGACTCGTGCAAATGCTGAATTGCAGAGATTGGAGGGGGCAGGTCTGTTCCTCTGACTTCTCCCCATGGATCAGGCTCCAGAATCAATAATCAATGGAGTAAGAGTATCGGATCAATATGTCTCAATAAGTTGATTGAAACGGCATCACTAGGCCACAGTACAAAGCCTGGAGTATCCCAGGCTTCAAAAAAGATTCCAGACTTTGCTATGATTCACTTGGCAGCAGGAGGGGCAAAGGGGAACAGAATGGAATCCCAACCCATTTTCAGCTCAAGGGCATTTTCCTGCATTATTCCCATGTTCCTTGATAACTACCCAATAACTGAACTGTTGCAGTCCTGTTGAGTAACCCACTGTTGACCAGATTATGAAAGGAGTCTGCACTGAATGTCAGAGGTGAACTGGCCCTAGACAGAGTATAGCCCTCCCCAGGCTTTAATTGGGTTATTCCTGCCTCACAGTTACATATTATTTCATATTGTCATGTATTAGAACAACTTAGAAGGACAAAGTTTTCATCAATCTCTCTTAAAATGTGTGAGGCTGTCTTTCAGATGATGATTGAAACTAAGGTCACTTCTGCACCAAAGATCCAATGGCAATATTACAAACATGAGCTAACTTTAGATTCCTCCACCAGTCAACATCCCAACAGAGAGGTTGTGTGCCCACTGCCACGTAGCTATTTATCAGATTGTGTCGTGTCCTGATTGGCTCCGGCACAACATCTTGAACATACCACATTCTGTGTAAAATGCTTTGAGATGTCTGGTGGACATGAAAGGCGCTACAGAAATTCAAGTCCTTCTTTCAATCAAATGGGAAAAACATTTGAAAAGAAAAATAAAACTCTAGTCATTTCAGGCTGATGTTCTGGACAAAAACAAATGCACCGATTGCTCACAGCTACAATGGCTGTGCAATCTACAAACATCCCTCACTTGCACCATTAACCAGCAGTGCCACAACAGCCAGAAAATGCATCAGCTGTAGAAGACCAAGCCCACATCATAAACACAGCTACCAGCTTCTCTCTGACAATAAAATGTGAGGCTGGATGAACACAGCAGGCCCAGCAGCTTCTCAGGAGCACAAAAGCTGACGTTTCGGGCCTAGACCCTTCATCAGAGCTGGGAGTAACTTCATCATCCTGAGATGCTGCTGGGCCTGCCGTGTTCATCCAGCCTCACATTTTATTGTCTTCGATTTTCCAGCATCTGCAGTTCCCATTATCACCGATACCAGCTTCTCTCTCTCTGGCCTGCACATTCCAGACGGGAAGTAGCTCCACTGGAATCTGCAGTCAGAATCAGGAAACCTAATAATCCAAGGGCTCTCAGTGAATCAGTCCTGAACAAGAGTCTAATCAGACTCAATGTTAACGCTGCTTTCTCTGCACACATGTTGCCAGACTTGCTGAGTTTCTCCAGCAGTTTAGAACGTAACAGCACAGTACAGGCCCCTCGGCCCTCGATGTTGTGCCGACCTGTCATACCAATCTGAAGCCCAACTAACCTACACTATTCCATGTACGCCCATATACTTGTCCAATGACAGCTTAAATGTACCTAAAGTTGGCAAATCTACTACCATTGCAGACAAAGCGTTCCATTCCCTTACTACTGAGTAAAAAAACTACCTCTGACTCTAAAGCTTCCACATCCAAAAGTGAAGGATCATGAGTGCATGTTATTTCATGGCTCATTGTAGGAAGGAAAGCTTCAACATGATTGTCAGCAAGCACTACATAGCCATCACTGTTGCTGAAAGATTCCCCAATTTGATACTAAGAACTTTAATGGCAGAAATGGAGGAATTCTGTGTCACATGACACTTTCTGGGCAGTGCTTCAACATTAGTTGAGAGAAGCATTGCATCACTGATCTCAAAGTCTGGGCCAACGACTTGAGATGCCATAGACTTTTTCTTTCCATAAAAATGCAACTGCACCTTCTGAGAATCTCAAGTGTTATCTACCTTGAGCTGAAATACACCAAATCAATCTTGTTCACAGCCAGGAGGAAAAAAGGGACTGCTGAAAAATTATGGCTCCCACTCTAGATTACCATCTAATGACTTCGGTTTAAAAAAAGTATCAGGGTATAGGGCGCAGAAACAAACATATGTGCTGCACTTTACGCTGCAACCAATTTGCCGGTGACTCCCCAAGCTTACATAAAGGGTGGACAAATGGCTGCTACACCAGATGGGCGCAAATATCTTCAAAATGAAAAAAAAAATTGAAAAACTGTTGAATGATCAGTGAAACAGACCATATTACATTACATCTTCACTAATAGCTAGAAAGGCTAACTCATTATTTTCCTGCATTTTTGATTGTGGACTGAAAAGACTGAAGGATTACAGTATTTGCTTTAAAAAAACCAAGTTACCTGGGAATCATTATAAGTGATGCTCATGCTGTTGGGAATCAGCTGGCAACAAGTAACTGATTGGTAATCAGTTGTTGATGACAAAGAGCTTCTGCCTGCAAAAATTTCTTGAATGACTCCCAGGTAGCGGAACAGTCTGTGAGAGAAGGTTTGGTCAAAAGCCATCAGACCATCTAAGGAAAGGGTTGCCCTTCTCTACAGTTTAAAAGTGTGAACCAGTCACCCTGTGTCACCTGAAAGCAGAAATACCTGGAAAAAGGAAAATAGATAGAGTAGAAAATGCTGACAGATAGAAGGATCACCTCAGTGATGCATGTGGACAGGAACTATTGAACTGCTTTCCCAGTCTTTCCACCAACCCATTAAATGTGTGCACCTGGGTGCATGTATTTGGGTGAGTTTTAATAATGAGTACTAACAAGCAGAGTCATAGATCAATGGTTCATAATTGTTTCTGTACATAAGAACTATTTATTGCAAATAAATTTGGTTGTTACTAATAGATTAATAAGGGGGGGGCAAATTAGGAAATGTGAAACTAGCCAAGAAAAGTCACTTCAGAACCTTTTTCAAAAGCAAGCTAAGCAAACAAAGTAAGCGTTGGTTGTGTAGAAAGGGAGTCTGGGGCATTCATATTGCAGGATAAAGAGATGCTAGATAAATTGGACAGAAATTGTTTGAAGAGAGGATACATGTACCAGAAATAGCTGTAAATCAAGAACTGAACGGGGAGCCAGGAAAAGAAAATTATAATCCCCAGAGAGACAGTAAACTGTTGGAATTGCGGGTTGTCAAGTTCCTGGGTCTTGATGAATTTCTTCGTAGCGTCTTAATAGTAGCTAGTGAGATTGTTCATGACTTTTAATTTTCCAAAGCTCATTAGATTTGGGCAAATTCTTTAAGATTAGAAAATTGCTAATATAACTTAGATTTTAAAAAATGGGGAGGAGGACAGAATGCAAGAAAGCAAGGCTAGTTATTTTAACGTCTGCCAGACAGACAACAAAAAAGTTAAAAGCTATTAATAAAAGTCATTTATGTTTTAATTTCAGATTTCCAGCACCTGCAGTAGTTTGCTTCAATAAGAAATTTTTTATTGGAATTAATGCTTCTGGTGGGGATGTGTTTGAAGGGTTAAGTGTACAGTCTCATCACTAGCAGCTCCATTGGAGATGTGAAGAGGAGGGGGAAATGGAGATGAACTGGGACAAGGATAGGTATGGTAACTTCACAAGAGCAATGACGTGTTTACTCAAGGGCATTACAGTGCAACTGCAGGTACTTTTTCATATACTGGAGCGTAGGAACAGGAAGAGGTCATTCTACCCCTCGTACCTCTTCTGGACTTCAATCAGATCATTATTGATCTGTACCAAACCCATCCCAGCTCCGTAACCCTTTCTAATAGAAAATGTGCTCGCTGGCACCACACTGTGGGCAGAATTTGCTCAAACACCTCTCCAGTGTTTAACGCTCAGAACATAGAACATTACAGCACAGTACAGGCCCTTCCGCCCTCGATGTTGTGCCGACCCATCATACTGATCTGAAGCCCATCTAACCCACACTATTCCATGTACATCCATAGGCTTATCCAATGACGACTTAAATGTACCTAAAGTTGGCGAATCTACTACCGTTGCAGGCAAAGCGTTCCATTCTCTTACTACTCTCCGAGTAAAGAAACTACCTCTGGCATCTGTCCTATATCTTTCACCCCTCAATTTAAAGCTATGCCCCCGCGTGCTCACTGTCACCATCCTAGGAAAAAGACTCTCCCTATCCACCCTATCTAACGCTCTGATTATTTTATATGTTTCAATTAAGTCACCTCTCAACCTTCTTCTCTCTAATGAAAACAGCCTCAAGTCCCTCAGCCTTTCCTCGTAAGACCTTCCCTCCATACCAGGCAACATCCTGGTAAATCTCCTCTGCACCCTTTCCAAAGCTTCCACATCCTTCTTATAATGCGGTGACCAGAACTGTACACAATACTCCAAGAGCAGCCTTTGCAGTGATACCTTTTAGTCATAGAGTCATACAGCAGGGAAACAGACCCTTTGGTTCTACTCGTCTATGTTGATCAAGTTTCCCAAACTGAGCCAGTTCCACTTACCTGCCCAGTCCTGAACACTGTGCAAAGATGTGCAGGTTAGGTGGACTGGGCATGGAAAATACAGGGGTACAGGGATAGGGCAGGGTGGTCAGCCTGGGTGGGATGCTCTTTGGAGAGTCAGTGTGGACTTGTTGGGCCAAATGGTCTGTTTCCACACTGAGGTAAATCTATTCTATGGATTGTATTTTGAGCATTTTTCTGATATTTATACTTCCAGCTGAAAATTACCTCCATGAGTTCATTAATGAACTGGTTCCTGGTTTCCAAGTTTTCCAGGATAGTTAGAGCATCATTCTCCTTTGCCACTCCATCACCTGAATCATAAAACATAAGTTTACCAGAGAAAATATTAGTTTTTAAATTTTTTAAAAATTGCAGAGTTGAATTTCAATATTACCCTTAATTATCTGAATCCAAATACTTCACTCAAAATGAATGATGTGCCCAACATAAAGTATTTATGTGCTTACTTTTCAGAATGATGTCTGGTAAGTGATGACAGGTCAGTTGTCTCATCAAGAAACCTTTTTTTGTCATAAAACACCCAAAGATCAGGAATTACGGAGGTGGATGAGATAGTGTGAAAGTCTTGATGTAAACTAAAGTCAGAGCCTGGTCAAAATTCCATGATCAACATTGCCACCTAGTGTCTTCTTATTTAAACTGCTATAGAACAATCCCCATCTTGTACTACTTTGCACTTATGTAGTGCCTTTCACATTCTCAGCACATCCCAGAGAACATCATGACCACACACTACAATGAGATAAACAAGCCGATGATCTGCACTGGGTATTGGCTGAGGGATAAATATTGATCAGGATACCAGAATCCTGCCTGCTTGACAGGGGCTTGGTTTAACACCTAATCTAAAAGGCAGCATCTCTGGCAGTGCAGCACTCCTTCAGTCCTACGGTGGGAGAGTCAGATGAGTTACAGAGACACTCGAAGCCGCAGCCCCTGATCTTCAGGCAACAATGCTGCTCACTGAGTGCCACCTGATTGAGAAAAATGAAGCCAGTCAAGACACAAACGCAGAAAATGCTGGAGAAACTCAGCATGTCTGACAGCATCTGGGCAGAGAGAAGAAGAGTTAATGTTTTCTGAGCAATATATCCTCAAAGATGTTTTGCAATCCACAAGATGACGTGACCAGTTTGTAACTGAATCCCCCTGCTCAACAAAAAAAAAATTACAGCACAGGATGTGTATCAGTTTTCCACAGGGCTTTTCCATTTACCGTATAGTTTGCTCTTGAATTGGATCTTCCAAAACGCATCACCTTGCATTTGCCTGGATTGAATTCCATCTGCCATTTCTCCACCTCTCCAATCTATTTATATTCTGCTGCATTCTCCGACAGTCCCCTTCACTATCTGCTTCGCCACCAATCTTAGTGTCATAATGTCAAACTTGCTAATCAGGCCATCCATACGTTCCTCCAGATCATTTCTGTAAATCACAAACAGCAGTGGTCCCAACACAGATTCCTGTGGAACACCACTGGTCACAGTTCTGCATTTTGAGAAATTCCCTTCCACGACAACTCTGTCTCCTGTTGCCTAGGTAGTTCTCTAACCATCTAGTTAGTATACCCTGGATCCCAAGCGACTTCACTTTCTCCATCAGCCTACCATGGGGAACCTTATCAAATGCCTTAATGGAGTCCATGTATATGACATCTACAGCCCTTCCCTCAATCAACTCTGTCATGTTCTCAAGGAATTCTATCAAGTTGGTAGGACATGACCTTCCCTGCACAAAACCATGCTGCCTATCACTAATAAGTCCATTTTCTTCCAAATGTAAACAGATCCTATCCCTCAGTATCTTCTCCAGCAGGTTCCCCACCACTAACATCAGGCTCACCGGTCTACAATTACTTGGGTTATCCTTGCTACCCTTCTTAAACAAGGGAACAACATTAGCAATTCTCCAGTCCTCGGGACATCACCCATGCTCGAGGACGCTGCAAAGATATCTGTTAAGGCCCCGGCTGTTTCCTGTCTCACTTCCCTCAGTAACCTGGGATAGATCCCATCCAGACCTGGGGACTTTCCACCCTAATGCCTTTTTAATACCCAACACATCCCCCCCACTCCTTATGCTGACTTGACCTAGAGTAATCAAACATCTATGTCTAACCTCAACATAGAACATAGGACAATACAATGACAATACAGCACAGAACAGGACCTTCGGTCCTCGATGTTGCGCCGACCTGTGAACTAATCTAAGCCCATCCCCCTACACTATCCCATCATCATCCATCCGTCATGTCCCTCTCCTCAGAGAATACTGATGCAAAGTACCCATTAAGAATCTCGCTTATTTTCTCTGACTACTTGCATAACTTCCCTCCTTTGTCCTTGAATGGGCCAACCCTTTCAGAGATACAACAGGACCAAGTACAAGATTACCTTCGGTCCCAGACTGCACTATGTCAATTTCCACGGCAGCACTTGTATCTTCTCCCCAGTCGATCGCATCAGCAGCTGGCTCCTTGTTGTTCACCTTGGAGAAAGTACAAAATAAAACATAATAAAAACAGCAGGAAGAAATATCAGGACAGGAGGGTCTGTGAGGAGCACAGTGAGAATGATTCACCTCATTGCTCTCTTCTACTGTGATTCCCCAATCGATATCACCTGACTGATCCACTCCAGACACCCCGTCATCTTCCCAGTCAATCTGAAACACAGATCAGAAAGCACGCGTTACTGAAAATGGCCAGATAATGCAACAAAAGTCAGCTTAGTTACTCATATTCCTTAACTAGTTCGGAAAGTTTGGAGCACATCCAAGGCAGTGTAAGGCAGGGTTTACTCAAGTGCATCTGATACTGCCAAGCTCCTGCCATTTGAGTGGACAGGAAAGTAGTAGATTCCAGCTCAATCCTGGTGATATTGGCAAACTACACTACAATTAGCACACAAGAGAAAAATCCTGTCCCAGGCAGGCAGCAGCACAGAGAGGAGCAGGGAGAGGAGGACCCTGTCCCAGGCAGGCAGCAGCACACAGAGGAGGACCCTGTCCCAGACAGGCAGCAGCACAGAGAGGAGCAGGGAGAGGAGGACCCTGTCCCAGGCAGGCAGCAGCACAGAGAGGAGCAGGGAGAGGAGGACCCTGTCCCAGACAGGCAGCAGCACAGAGAGGAGCAGGGAGAGGAGGACCCTGTCCCAGGCAGGCAGCAGCACAGAGAGGAGCAGGGAGAGGAGGACCCTGTCCCAGGCAGGCAGCAGCACAGAGAGGAGCAGGGAGAGGAGGACACTGTCCCAGGCAAGCAGCAGCACAGAGAGGAGCAGGGAGAGGAGGACCCTGTCCCAGGCAAGCAGCAGCACAGAGAGGAGCAGGGAGAGGAGGACCCTGTCCCAGGCAGGCAGCAGCACAGAGAGGAGCAGGGAGAGGAGGACCCTGTCCCAGGCAAGCAGCAGCACAGAGAGGAGCAGGGAGAGGAGGACCCTGTCCCAGACAGGCAGCAGCACAGAGAGGAGCAGGGAGAGGAGGACCCTGTCCCAGGCAGGCAGCAGCACAGAGAGGAGCAGGGAGAGGAGGACCCTGTCCCAGGCAGGCAGCAGCACAGAGAGGAGCAGGGAGAGGAGGACCCTGTCCCAGGCAGGCAGCAGCACAGAGAGGAGCAGGGAGAGGAGGACCCTGTCCCAGGCAGGCAGCAGCACAGAGAGGAGCAGGGAGAGGAGGACCCTGTCCCAGGCAAGCAGCAGCACAGAGAGGAGCAGGGAGAGGAGGACCCTGTCCCAGGCAAGCAGTCACAGACACAGTTAGATTCATTGGATCTGGTTAAAATTGGTTCTTGCCCTATTCCAAAGAAAGGAGCAAGCCATTTTATGAATATCTGGGAAGTGGTTAAGGTTTAGTCTGCTCTTAAATTTTAACATAGTAAGCATAATAGTGGTAAAGTTAATAAAATAAATAAAAAGCAATTTGAGTGAGTGAATAATGTAATTAAACAATTGAAACTAATCAGGAGCGGTAGTTCAGGTAATGTGTCAAGGCAGCAGTATGTGGGAACTCCTGGATAATGCGGTGACCCAGGTCAAACACATCAGCAGTGTCCGAGTCAATACAGCGTGGAGCTGGAGGAACACAGCAGGTCAGGGAGCAGAGGAGCAGGAAAGCTGACGTTTTGGGTTTACATCCTTCAACAAAACATCGACTTTCCTGCTCCTCTGATGCTGCCTAACCTGCTGTGTTCCTCCAGCTCCACACTGTTTGTCTGTGAGTCCAGCTGCAGCTCTTGCTTTCTCTGTAGTGTCTGTAGCAGCTTCGGCCCGAAGTTTGTGAACTGGAGGCTAAATTATAGACACTGACGCATTGAGGAGGAGAATAGTTACTCTAAATAAGGGAACGCATCAAACTTAAGAAAAATGCAGACAATCGTGCAAAATTTCCAACATTCAAGCAAGCTTCCATTGGTTTGTAAAATATAAAATGACTACTCAAGACGTAAGGGAGGTGCAAGGGTCAAGAAGGGTCTTTACAGTTGAGATGATGGTGCTGCAGGATGCTCAAAGCAGGCTCCTCCACTCCTTACGTTTATTTCCTATTTTCTGTCTCTTTTCTCCCCGTCTGGGTGTTCCCTCCTGAGGGTCAGCGGGCCGGAGGCTCGCAGCAGACCAGGAGCGGTCAGCAGGCCGGAGGCTCAGAGCGGGTATAGTCAGTGGACTGGGGGATTGGAGCAGAGGTTGTTGTTGGGCAGGAGAGCGGTATGGGCGGTCAGTGGCTTGCGAGATCGGTCATATCATGTGTTGAAACCCCCAGCTGCGGAGCTACTGCTGGCCCTTTACGGATAGACTGTAGTGCTTATCGTTTTAACTTTCTTCTTATTTTCTAACTTATACTGTGAGTAACTAAGTAGTGTAGCTTTTTTCCTTTTCTTTTTCCCTTTATTTCTGTGTTTTGTATCTAGGATTTGTACCTAAGCACTTTGTTCCTGAGGTAGCACTACACAGGGTAACATTGGAAACTTTTCACAGTACCTCTGTACTTCTGTATTTGAGCACACGTGACAATAAAGGATATTCTATTCTAGAAAACAAGGAACTGCAGACCAGTTGATGGCTTGGGAAGGTGTTAGAATCAATCATTAAAGAGATTATAGCTGCACTCTTAGGAAAAACTCAGTGTAACCAGGAAGTTTTGACACGCTTTCCTGAAAGGGAAACCACGTTAAAACAACTTATTGGTTTTTTTTTGAAAGAATGACATGTGCTGTGATAAATGAAGATCCTGTAGTCGTACTGTACTTGGATTTCTAGAAAGCATGTGATAAAGGGCCATATCAAAGATTACTGCAGAAAATCAGAGCTCATGTAGGGAATGCAGGGTAGTTTGACCTTACAGTAGGATAATAAGGTGGCACAACATCGTGGGCTGAAGGGCCTGTGCTGTACTGCTCTATGTTCTCATGGAGCACAGGCTAACATTTTAGTCTGGACAGAACTGACTGGCAGCAAGCAGAGAATGTGCCTTAACAGGTCTTTGTTTGATTAGCAGCATGTAACAAATGGAGTCCCACAGGGTTCTGTGCTGGGGCCTCAGGTTTTCAGAGTTTTTGTGAAGAACTATGGTAAGGGGAATGAAGGCAGGGTCGCTAAATGTGCAGGCGACACCAAGTAAGTGTTGGAAAGTATTTTGTGAAGAGGAGATAAGCAAGTCGCAGCCGGATATAGACGAGAGTTGAGAGAATGGGAAAAGCCTGGCTGATGGGATATAATGTGGGAAAATGCGAAGGTTTTCATTTTGATTTTTTTAAGAAAGCAGCATTTTATTGAAGTGGAAAAAGACTGCAGAATTTGAAGGTGCAGAGAGATTTAGGCATTCTGGTGCATGAATCATAACAAGTTAATAAGACAATACAGAACATAATCAGGGAGGCAAATTAGATGCTATTCTTCATCTTAAAAGGAATTCAACAAGAAAGTAAAGATGTTGCGACAGAGTATTGGTGAGACCATTTCTTTACTATTGCATGCAGATTTGATCTCCTTGTTCAAGGATGTAAATGCATTGCAGGCAGCTCAGAGGAGGTTTATCAGATTAGTCTCTGGAATTACTGGGATATGCTGAACAGGCCGGGCTTGTTTCTACTGGAGTTTAGATGAGTGGGAGTTGACTTGATTGAAGTGTATAAGATCCTCAATGATCTGGTCAAGACAGACATGTGGCTCAGTCCATAACTAGGGGCCACTGGTTTTACAATTAAGGGTTGCCCTTTTTGGAACAGAAATGAGAGTTTACTCTTCTCAGAGGATTGTGCAACTTTCGAACACTGTGTCTCAGAAGGGTTAGAGGTGGGCTATTGAGTATTTTTAAGACAGAGATGGATAGATTCTCGACAGGCAGAGGCTGGATGGGAATGTAGAATTCAAAACACAGACAAATTTTGTTGAACAGTGGAATAGGCTTGAGCTGAATGGTCTATTTCTCCCACTAATTTGTATCATGCTACATTCCAGCATCAACAGAACTAAGTCTTGAACAAAACTGGCTTGCACTGTTCTGAAAATTACGAGATCAGGCAGATTTAATGTCATGGGATGTGTATAAAGCACCAAAGTTTTGAGCTATTTCATATGCAAACTTTTAGAATGTGTTTTATAACTCTGGAACACTGTGTTAAAACAAAAAAAAATCTGGGCTATTAGTAAACAATTTATTGATTTGTGTTCCAATGTGTTTAAGTTACTTGTTTATGTCTCACTATCTGTACCTCAGGGAATGCTGCACTGGGCAGCTTACAGCGACCCCTGGAGTGGCCCCAATGTTAGTGCTAGTCCAAAGATCTGAGAGTTGGGAGAGTAGGCTCATTCCAATTACACTCACCGTGTCTGTGGGCTCTGTTGGCTGTTGTACCTCTACATTAACTGGCAGCTCAATGGCTGAAGGTGCCTGTCCAGTTCTCCACTCATAGACAGTTGTGTTTCCTTTCAGTTGAACGTGTTTCAGCAAGGGAGCAATGGGTTCGGAGACACTGTCAGCCAGAACGCACCAGAATTAGTCAGCAGCTAAACACAAGAGAGTACAGGTTGTGGAGAGAAGGCGAGTGAGGAGGGAATAGGGGAGATAAGCATGTGTGTGGACTTAATGGAGCAACCAGTCCTATCTTGCCCCTCAACTGACAAAGGGGAACTCCTGTTTAAACTACATTTTGAACAGCTTGACGTTGGCGCATTTAACAATACGTTGAAAAAGAGAGTGATTACTCACTTTGATGACACCGTATATACTGACTGTAAACAATTCAATTTATTTACTGGAACAAAAACAAAGTTGCCGGAAATGCTCAGCAGGTCTGGCAGCATCTGAGAAGGAAAAAAACAGAATTACTGTTTCAGGTCCAGTGACCCTTCCTCAGTTCCAACTTGCGAGACCAGCTCAACTTTTCTAGAAACTTTATTTTTGTTCCTGATTAACAGCATCTGCAGTTCTTCGGTTTTAAGTTATTTACTGGGTTTCCAGAAGGCAAGTACATTGCCTCCCCTTTCTCTCACTGCACTCTTTTCACTCTCGATAATCTCTGCATCCAGAGACAGCCCAGGTGTCTTATGCTGCAGATCCTGAGAAAATCTACCAGAAGTGCCTCAGCAGCCTGAGGTGACCTGCAGGATTATGTCAGATACATGACACAGAAATATGTCATAAGGCCGAACAAGTTTGTGCCTCTGCTCATCTTTCTTCATCTAACTTGATCACGATACTCCTTGATTGTCTAATTTTCCCCTCTATCCTGCTCATTTCAAACAGTCTCAATGATACTGAGCTCCATATTCTCAGCACCCTCTGAGAAGATCCTCACTGGAGGCTATTTTGACTTTTGGGGGAGCATGGTGGCTCAGTGGTTAGCACTGCTGCCTCACAGAGTCAGGGGCCCAGGATCGATTCCACCCTTGGGCGACTGCCTGTGTGGAGTTTGTATGTTCTCTCCGTGTCTGTGTGGGTTTCCTCTGGGTGCTCTGGTTTCCTCCCACATTCTGAAGATGTGCAGGACAGGTGGATTGGCCATGCTAAATTACTCACAGTGTTCAGGGATGGGTAGATCAGGGGGATGGGTCTGGGTGGGATGCTTTGAGGGTCGGTGTGGACTTGTTGGGCCGAAGGGCCTGTTTCCACTGCAGGGATTCTATGACCTGCAGCTGCATGATTCTGCCACAAGGTGGCAATCCTAAGTTGCTGAGTCCCCACTTCCCCTCAAGACAGCTGCAGTCCGAGGGTACAGTGTTAGAAAGGCACTGAGTTAGACCAGAACAAGGGGCCATAGTCTCAAAATTGCAACCACGCTGTTTATGGGTGATATTAGAAAGGACACCCAAGAGGTGGTGAAAATAGGGAAATCTATTCCCCCAAAAAATGCTCCGGGGGCCTGGAATCAATCCACCTCGTAAAGGTAAAGGGGAAGTACAGCGAGATCTAGGTGTTCTTGTACATCAGTCAATGAAAGCAAGCATGCAGGTACAGCAGGTAGTGAAGAAAGCTAATGGCATGCTGGCCTTCATAACAAGAGGAATTGAGTATAGGAGCAAAGAGGACCTTCTGCAGCTGTACAGGGACCTGGTGAGACTGCACCTGGAGTATTGTGTGCAGTTTTGGTCTCCAAATTTGAGGAAGGATATTGTTGCTATTGAGGGAGTGCAGCGTAGGTTCACAAGGTCAATTCCCAGAATGGCAGGACTATCATATGTTGAAAGATTGAAGCTTGGCAACTGGGCTTGTCTGCCTTCTGGAGACAGCACTCTCTCCGGGACTCCCTTGTCCGCTCCACACTCCCCTCCAACCCTACCACACCCGGCACCTTCCCCTGCAACCACAGGAAGTGCTACACTTGCCCCCACACCTCCTCCCTCACCCCCATCCCAGGCCCCAAGATGACTTTCCATATCAAGCAGATGTTCACCTGCACATCTGTCAATGTGGTATACTGCATCCGCTGTACCTGTTGTGGCTTCCTCTACATCAGGGAAACCAAGCAGAGGCTTGGGGACCACTTTTCAGAACATCTCTGCTCGGTTCGCAATAAACAGCTGCACCTCCCAGTCGCAAACCATTTTAACTCCCCCTCCCAATCCTTAGATGATGTCCATCCTGGGCCTCCTGCAGTGCCATAATGATGCCACACAAAGGCTGCAGGAACAGCAACTCATATTCCGCTTGGGAACCCTGCAGCCCAATGGTATCAATGTGGACTTCACAAGCTTCAAAATCTCCCCTTCCCCCACTGCATCCCAAAACCAGCCCAGCTCGTCCCCTCCTCCCACTGCATCACACAACCAGCCCAGCTCGTCCCCGCCTCCCTAACCTGTTCTTCCTCTCACCTATCCCCTCCTCCCACCTCAAGCCACACCTCCATTTCCCACCTACCAACCTCCTCCCGGCCCACTGACCTGTCCGTCCTCCCCGGACTGACCTATCCCCTCCCTACCTCCCCACCTGTACTCTCCTCTCTACCTATCTTCTCCTCTATCCATCTTCGGTCTGCCTCCTCCTCTCTCCCTATTTATTTCAGAACTCTCTCCCCATCCCCCTCTCTGATGAAGGGTCTAGGCCCGAAACGTCAGCTTTTGTGCTCCTGAGATGCTGCTTGGCCTGCTGTGTTCATCCAGCTTCACACTTTGTTGTCTTGGCTTGTATACACTTGAGTTTAGAAGGATGAGAGGGGATCTGATTGAGATATATAAGATTATTAAGGGATTGGACACTCTGGAGGCAGGAAGCATGTTTCCGCTGATGGGTGAGTCCAGAACCAGGGGGGACAGTATAAAAATAAGAGGTAGGCCATTTAGAACAGAGTTGAGGAGAAACTTCTTCACCCAGAGAGTGGTGGGTATATGGAATGCTCTGCCCCAGAAGGCAGCGGAGGCCAACTCTCTGGATAGTTTCAAGAAAGAGATGGATTGAGCTCTTAAAGATAGTGGAATCAAGGGTTATGGGGTAAGGCAGGAACAGGATACTGATTGTGGATGATCAGCCATGATCATAATGAATGGTGGCGCTGGCTTGAAGGGCCGAATGGCCTACTCCTGCACCTATTGTCTATGCCACCTCAGGTGTGACAGGTTTCACACCGCATACAAACAGTCCCATCTCCAAGGAAGGGGTCAAAAGCAGACTGAACTTTGTGGTTACAGAGTAATTCCTGTTAATTCATATTAAACAAAACTCAACAGGAATATTCCAGTTTGAGTGCTTCCCAGCACATCCTTACCTGCCACACACAAACTCCACACAGGCTTCGTATAGTTCCAGGGCATCAGTAAGGTCACTGGTCCTCTCAGCAATACCATCGAGGCCAGACGGGAGGTCATTGCAGAGGGATAGCAGCTCCTGTCGGACATCACTGCCCTGTTCAATGAGACAGAAACTTCAAATATTTATAGCCAGGGTAGATCGTTCCACTCACCTTGTGCTACATTTGGTAGGAAAGTTACTTTCTCACCTTTAAAGGCTGTTTAGGGGTGATATTAGGAAGGACACCCAAGAGGTGGTGAAAATAGGGAAATCTCTTCCCCCAAAAAAATGCTCCGGGGGCCTGGAATCAATCCACCTCGCCTGCACATCCTTGGACACAGCGATCTGGGGTACACCGCACATCTTAGAACAATTACAGCACAGAAAACAAAACTATTCAGCCAATCATGTCTGAGCCAGTAGAATAAACTAACTGCCCATTCTAGTACCACTCACCAACACCTGGGCTGTCAACTTGTAGGTGCAGATTCAGGTTCCGTTTAAACAAGTTTAGGGTTTCTCTAGCTACTACGATAGGCCCGAAACATCAGCTTTCCTGCTCCTCTGATGCTGTTTGGCCTGCTGTCTTCATCCAGCTCTACACCTTGTTATCTCAGATTCTCCAGCATCTGTAGCTCCTACCATCTCTGAAAAGATTTAAGATATCTTCCTTTTAAGACAGAGGTGAGAATTATTTTTCTCACAAAGTCACTGGCCTGTGAAATTCTCTCTGCAGCCAGCAATGGGGGCTGGTTCTTTGAACTTAACCAGGACTGAATTAGACAGAGTTCTGATAGACAGAGATCAAGAATGATGTTAAAGGCAGGAATGTGGATCAGTCAGTAGTATGCGTGCCAAATCTTTTTGTCTGTCTTAATGTGTGCTCATTTGGGAGCTATAAGGGGTATAGTTTAAGTTGTATAACAGTAAATCAGAAATCCTTTCTTTTCTCTCTGTATTGTTAAAATTAAGTATACAGAAATAATGACAGAACCTGGTGTCCTGAATAGCAGTCAGTCAAGCATATTGGTCATATTCCTGGTCTAAGTGGAATTGTATATGTTCGGTGATGATTTCTGGAACAGTCTGACTCCATCATCAGCACACACCTTCAAGTTAAGTGGCAACAGTGTCCTGTATTGGCTATCTTATTTAAGGAAGAGCGCAAATACAATGGAAGCAGTTTAGAGGTTTACCAGGTTAATACCTGGAATGGAACAGATTGTTTATAAAGGAACCTTTGGAGAGTCTGGGTCTGAATCCTCTAGCATTTAGAAAACCCTAAGAGGCAATTTGACTGAAACATAAAAGATCCTGAGGAGTCTTGACCAGCAGGATGTAAAGAGGCTGTTTCTTCCTGCGAGAGAGTCTGGAACTAAGGGGTCACTATTTTTTTTTTAAAAAGTCAGCTATTTGAATAGTTTTGTTTTTACAAATGGTTATGGGTCTTGGGAACTCTTCCTCAAAAGGTAGTGTAAGCCCAGTTGATTAAAATTTTTTTAAGGCAGGGGTAGACAAGTTCTTTTTCAGCGTAAGGCTGAAAGGTTTTAAATTGTAGGAGTGGTCAAGTGATCCACAACTATGCTGAATGGTGGAGCCAAGATGAGGGTCAGAGTGGTGCCCTCTGTTCCTAATTCTGTACTCAAATGTCTAATTTTATGTTAAATGCAAGAAAATTACAGCACAGGAACAGGTCCTTTGGCCCTCGAACCAGATCCTGTCGCCTATTTTCCAAGGATCTGTATCCGTCTGCTCCCTGCCCATTCATGTATCTGTCTAGATACATCTTCAATGACACTATCGTACCTGCCTCACCATCTCCACTGGCAACGCGTCCCAGGCACCCACCACCCTCTGCAGATTGCCCTTAAATTTTTCCCCTCTCACCTTGAAATTGTGACCCCAAGTAATCAAGTCCCCCACTCTGGGAAAAAGCTTCTGGCTATCCACCCTGTCTATACCCCTCATGATTTTGTAGACCTCTATCAGTTCCCCCCTCAACTTCCATCTTTCTAATGTAAATGATCCTAATCTATTCAACCTCTCTTCATAGCTAGCACCCTCCATACCAGGCAACATCCTGGTGAACCTCCTCTGCACCCTCTCCAAAGCATCCACATCCTTTTGGTAATGTGGCGACCAGAACTGTACACAGTACTCCAAATGTGGCCGAACCAAAGTCCTATACAACTGCAACATGACCTGCCAACTCTTGTACTCAGTACCCCTTCCGATGAATGAAAGCATGCCGTATGCCTTCTTGACCAACCCATTGACCTGCGATGCCACCTTCAGGGTACAATGGACCTGAACACCCAGATCTCTCTGAGCATCAATTTTCCACAGGGCTTTTCCATTCACTGTACAGTTTGCTCTTGAATCGGATCTTCCGAAATGCATCACCTCACATTTGCCTGGATTGAACTCCATCTGCCATTTCTGCACTGAACTCTCCAATCTATATTCTACTGCATTCTCCAACAGTCCCCTTCACTGTCTGCCACTCCACCAATCTTAGTGTCATCAGCAAACTTGCTAATCAGACTATCTATACCTTCCTCCAGATCATTTACATATATCACAAACAACAGTGGTACCAGCACAGATCCCTGTGGACCACCACTGGTTGCAGTTCTCCATTTTGAGGAACTCCCTTCCATTACAATTCTGTCTCCTCTTGCCCAGCCAGTTCTGTATCCAGCTAGCTAGTACCCCCTGGATCCCATGCGACTTTACTTTCTCCATCAGCATACTATGGGGAACTCTGTCAAACGCCTTACTGAAGCTCATATGTATGACATCCACAGCCCTTCCTCACCTATCAACTTTGTCGCTTCCTTGAAGAATTCTATCAAGTTGGTAAGACATGATCTTCCCTGCACAAAACCATGCTGCCTATCACTAATAAGACCATTTTCTTCCAAATGTAAACAGATCCTATCCCTCAGTATCTTCTCCAGCAGGTTCCCCACCACTAACATCAGGCTCACCGGTCTACAATTACCTCGATTATCTTTGCTGCCCTTCTTAAACAAGAGAACAACATTAGCAATTCTCCAGTCCTTGGGACATCACCCGTGCTCATAGATGCTGCAAAGATATCTGTTAAGGCCCCAGCTATTTCCTCTCTCACTTCCCTCAGTAACCTGGGATAGATCTCATCCAGACCTGAGGACCTGTCCACCCTAATGCCTTTTCGAATACCCAACACATCCCCCCCTCCTTAGTCCAACTTGACCTAGAGTAAACAAACATCTATCCCTAACTTCAACATCCGTCATGTCCCTCTCCTCGGTGAATACCGACGCAAAGTACTCATTAAGAATTTCACTCATTTTCTCTGACTCCTCACATAACTTCCCTCCTTTGTCCTTGAGTGAGCCAACCCTTTCTCTAGCTACCCTCTTGCTGCTTATGTACGAATGAAAGGCTTTGGGATATTCCTTAAACCTGTTTGCTAAAGATATTTTATGACCCTTTTAGCCCTCTTAATTCCTCATTTCAGATTGGTCCTACTTTCCTGATATTCTTCCAAAGCTTCGTCTGCTTTCAGTCTCCGACACCTTATGTGTGCTTCCGTTTTCTTCTTTGCTCGTCTCACAATTTCACCTGTCATCCAATGTTCCCCAATCTTACCCTTCCTGTCCCTCATTTACACAGGGACTGTCTATCCTGCACTCTCATCAACCTTTCTTTAAAAGCCCTCACAAATATCAAATGTGGATTTACCCTCAAACAGCTGCCCCCATTCGACATTCCCCCGCTTCTGACGAATTTTGATATAGTTGGCCTTCCCCCAATTTAGCACTCTTTCTTTAAGACCACTCTCATCTTAGTCCATCAGTGTTCTAAAACTTATGGAATTGTGTTCATTGTTCCCAAAGTAATCCCCTATTGAAACTTCAACCACCTGGCCAGGCTCATTCCCCAACACCAGTCCAGTATGGCCCCTTCCCAAGTTGGACTACATACATACTGCTCTAGAAAACCCTCCTAGATGGTTCTTACAAATTCTGCTCCATCTAAACCCCTAAGACTAAGTGAATCCCAGTCAATGTTGGGAAAATTAAAATCTCCCAACACCACCACCCTGTTTCTCCTACACCTTTCCATTATCTGTTTACATATTTGTGCCTCTATCTCACGCTCGCTGTTGGGAGGCCTTTAGTACAGCCCCAACATTGTTACTGCATCCTTCCTATTTCTGAGTTCTACCCGTATTGCCTCACTGCTCGAGTCCTCCACAGTGCCCTTCTTCAGCACAGCTGTTTGACCAGTAATGCAACTCCTCCACCCCTTTTACCTCCCTCTCTATCCCGCGTGAAGCATCGATATCCTGGGATATTTAGTTGCCAATCTTGCCCTTCCCTCAACCAAGTCTCGGTAATAGCTATAACATCATACTCCCAGGTACTAATCCAAGCCCTAAATTAATCTGCCTTACATAGAACATAACAGCACAGTACAGGCCCTTTGGCCCTCGATGTTGTGGCGACCTGTCATACCGATCTGAAGCCCATCTAACCTACACTATTCCATGTATGTCCATATGCTTGTCCAATGACGTAAATGTACCTAAAGTTGGCGAATCTACTACCGTTGCAGGCAAAGCGTTCCATTCCCTTACTACTCCCTGAGTAAAGAAACTACCTCTGACATCTGTCCTATATCTTTCTCCCCTCAATTTAAAGCTATGCCCCCTCGTGCTCACCGTCACCATCCTAGGAAAAAGGCTCTCCCTATCCACCCTATCTAACCCTCTGATTATTTTACATGTTTCAATTAAGTCACCTCTCAACCTTCTTCTCTCTAATGAAAACAGCCTCAAGTCCCTCAGCTTTTCCTTGTAAGACCTTCCCTCCATACCAGGCAACATCCTAGTAAATCTCCTCTGCACACTTTCCAAAGCTTCCACATCCTTCTTATAATGCGGTGACCAGAACTGTACACAATACTCCAAGTGCGGCTGCACCAGAGTTTTGTACAGCTTCACCATAACCTCATGGTTCCGGAACTCGTTCCCCCTACTAATAAAAGCTAACACACTGTATGCCTTTTTAAACAGCCCTGTCAACCTGGGTGGCAACTTTCAAGGATCTGTGTACATGGACACTGAGATCTTTCTGCTCATCTACACTACTAAGAATCTTACCATTGGCCCTGTACTTTACCTTCCGGTTACTCCTACCAAAGTGCATCACCTCACACTTGTCTGCATTAAACTCCATTTGCCACCTCTCAGCCCAGCTCTGCAGTTTATCTGTCTCTCTGCAACCTACAGCATCCTTCGTCACTATCCACAACTCCACCGACCTTATTGTCGTCTGCAAATTTACTAACCCATCCTCCTCTGCCCTCATCCAGGTCATTTATAAAAATGACAAACAGCAGTGGACCCAACACCGACCCTTGCGGTACACCACTAGTAATTGGTCTCCACGATGAACATTTCCCATCAACTACCACCGTCTGTCTTCTTTCAGCAAGCCAATTTCCGATCCAAACTGCTATATCTCCCACAATTCCATTCCTCCGCATTTTGTACAATAGCCTATTGTGGGGAACCTTATCGAACGCCTTGCTGAAATCCATATACACCACATCAACCGGTTTACTCTCATCTACCTGTTTGGTCACCTTCTCAAGAACTCAATAAGGTTTGAGAGGCACGACCTTCCCTTCACAAAACCGTGCTGACTATCCTGAATCAATTTATTCTTTTCTAGATGATTATAAATCCTATCCCTTATACCTTTTCCAACACTTTACCAACAACTGAGGTAAGGCTCACTGGTCTATAATTACCAGGGTTGTCTCTACTCCCCTTCTTGAACAGGGGAACCACATTTGCTATCCTCCAGTCATCTGGCACTATTTGTGTAGACAATGACGGGTCAAAGATCAATGCCAAAGGCTTGGCAATCTCCTCCCTGGCTTCCCAGAGGATCCAGGGATAAATCCCATCTGGCCCAGGGGACTTATCTATCTTCACCCTCTGAAGCATTTCTAATACCTCTTCCTTGTGAACCTCAATCCCACCTAGTCTAGTATCCTGTATCTCAGTATTGTCGACAACATTGTCGTTTTCTACAGTGAATACTGTTGAAAAATATTCATTTAGTGCTTCCCCTATCTCCTCTGACTCCACACACAACTTACTACTACTATCCTTGATTGGGCCTAATCTTACTTTCGTCATTCTTTTATTCCTTAAATACCTATAGAAAGCCTTAGGGTTTACCCTGATCCTATCCGCCAACAACTTCTCATGTCTCCTCCTGGCTCTGAGCTCTCTCTTTAGGTCTTTCCTGGCTACCTTGTAGCCCTCAAGCGCCTTAACTGAGCCTTCACATCTCATCCTAACATAAGCCGCCTTCTACCTCTTGACCAGAGATTCCACCTCCTTTGTAAACCACGGCTCCTGCACTCTACAGCTTCCTCCCTGCCTGACAGATACATACTTATCTGGGACACACAGGAGCTTTTCCTTGAATAAGCTCCACATTTCTAATGTGCCCATCCCCTGCAGTTTCCTTCCCCATCCTATGCTCCCTAAATCTTGCCTAATCTCATCGTAATTGACTTTCCCCCAGCTATAACTCTTGCCCAGTGGTATACACCTATCCCTTTCCATCACTAAAGTAAACATAACAGATTGTGATCGCTATCACCAAAGTGCTCACCTACTTCCAAATCTAACACCTGGCCAGGCTCATTCCCCAGTACCAAATCTAATGTGGCTTCGCCCCTTGTTGGCCTATCTACATACTGTGTCAGGAAGCCCTCCCGCACACTCTGGACAAAAACTGACCCATCTATAGTACTTGAACTATAGTGTTCCCAGTCAATATTTGGAAAGTTGAGGTCCCCCATGACAACTACCCTGTCTCTCTCACTCCTATCGAGAATCATCTTTGCTATCCTTTCCTCTACATCTCTGGAACTATTTGGAGGCCTATAGAAAATTCCCAACAGGGTGACCTCTCCTTTCCTGTTTCTAACCTCAGCCCATACTACTTCAGTTGAGGAGTCCCCAAACATCCTTTCTGCAACTGCAATACTGTCCTTGTCCAACAATGGCACACCTCCGCCCCTTTTACCATCTTCTCTGTTCTTACTGAAACATCTAAATCCCGGAACCTGCAACAACCATTCCTGTCCCTGCTCTATCCATGTCTCCGAAATGGCCACAACATCGAAGTCCCAGGTACTAACCCATGCGGCAAGTTCACCCACCTTATTCCGGATGCTCCTGGCATTGAAGTAGACACACTTCAAACCAACTTCTTGCTTGCCGGTGCCATCTTGCTTCCCTGAAACTTTATTTCGGACCACCCTACTCTCAACCTTTTCTATAGTCAAACTACAATTTTGGTGCCCATCCCCCTGCTGAATTAGTTTAAACCCACCCGAATAGACTTAGCAAATTTCCCCCCCAGGATATCAGTACCCCTCTGGTTCAGGTGAAGTCCATCTTGCTTGTAGAGGTCCCAACTACCCTAGAAAGAGCCCCAATTATTCAAGAATCCAAAACCCTCCCTCCTGCACCATCCCTGTAGCCACGTGTTCAACTCCTCTCTCTCCCTATTCCTCGCCTCACTAGCACGTGGCATGGGCAACAAACCAGAGACAACAACTCTGTTCGTCCTAGCTCTCAGCTTCCATCCCAGCTCCCTGAATTTCTGCCTTAAATCCCCATCTCTCTTCCTACCTAAGTCGTGGTCCACATTGGCACCAACGACATGGGGCTGCTCCCCCTCCCCCTTAAGAATCCCAAAAACACGATCAGAGACATCACGGACCCTGGCACCTGGGAGGCAACACACCAACTGTGAGTCTCTCTCGTCCCCACAGAACCTCCTATCTGTCCCCCTAACTACGGACTCCCCAACGACTAATGCTCTGCTCCTCTTCCCCCTTCCCTTCTGAGCAGCAGGGACAGACTCTGTGCCAGAGACCTGTGCCCCACTGCTTTCCCCTGGTAAGTCGACCCCCCAACAGTATCCAAAACAGTATACTTATTGTTGAGGGGAATGGCCACAGGGGATCCCTGCACTGCCTGCCGGTTCCCTTTCCATCCCCTGACCGTAACCCATCTGCCTTTTTCCTGTACTTGAGGAGTGACTACCTCCCTGTAACTCCTCTCAATAACCCCCTCTGCCTCCCGAATGATCCGAAGTTCATCCAGCTCCAGCTCCAGTTCCCTTACGCGGTTTTCAAGGAGCTGGAGTTGGGTGCACTTCCCGCAGATGTAGTCAGCAGGGACACTAGTGGTGACCCTTACCTCCCACATTCTGCAGGAGGAACATTCAACTGCCCTGACCTCCACTCCCATTATTCTTATCTACTACACTTCTCACATTAAAACAAATGCACCTCAGACCACCTCTCCCCCTGTGTTCATCATCTGCTCTCTGCCTCCTCTTCCCTTTAGTCACACTGACTTCATTATCAAGCTCCTTACAGGCTTTAGTTACTACCTCCTTACTGTCCTCTAACTCCTCATTTGGTTCCCATCCTCCTGCCACATTAGTTTAAACCCTCCCCAACAGCGTTAGCAAAAGCACCCCCTAGGACATTGGTTGCAGTCTTGCCCAGGTGTAGACCGTCTGATTTTTAATAGCCCCACCTCCCCCAGAACCAGTCTCAATGTCCCAATAATCTGAACACCTCCCTCCTGCACAATCTCTCAAGCCACTCATTTCTCCTGCCTATTCCTTCATGTCTATTCTGATTAGCAAGTGGCACTCGTAGCAATCCTGAGATTACCATCTCCGAGTCCTACTTTTTAACTTGGCTCCTAACTCCCTAAATTCTGCTTGTAGGACCTCATCCTGTTTATTACCTGTATCACTGGTGCCTACATGCACCATGACAGCTGGCTGTTCACCCTCTCCCTTCCGAATGTCCTGCAGTTGATCGGAGACATCCCTGACCCGTGCACCTGGGAGGCAACATACCATTCGGGAGTCTCATTTTTGACCGCAGAACCACCTATCCACTCCCCTTACAATTGAATCCCCAATGACAATCGCCCTTCTACTCCTTTACCCACCCTCCTGTACATCAGAGTGAGCCACGGTGCCATGAACCTGGGTACTGCTGCCTTCCCCTGGTGAGCCATCTCTCCAACAGTATCCAAAACGGTATACCTGTTTTGGAGGGAGATGACCGCAGGGGACACCCGCACTGACTTCCTACTTTTTCTCTGCCTTTTGGTCACCCATTCCCTTTCTCCCTCCACAATCCTAATCTGCGGTGTGACCAATTTGCTGTATGTGCTGTCCTACTATAATATCAAATACTAGAGAAATGAAATGAAAATTTTTTAACAAATCACTCTACTTAGCAGCACACGATAAAAAAGCCTTACCTTATCAACACACCACAGTCTTTTATTTTTGGTCAGAGGAGGACGGTGGGTGGGAGACACTTGTAGTTTAGCCATTGCCCAAATATACCAGTTCACTCACCTTCCGAGAGAGCAATTCGACCGCTCCCACTCAGCTCCACTGCTAAAATGCAGAACTTACCGTCCCATCAGTCCCCGGGCCTCACTCTCACTGCTCCTGCTACTGCTGCAATAATGAAGTGGTACTGGGGATGTGGGGCTTGGAGTCTGGAGATAGAGCCAGGGAGTTTGATGGTATAAATAAGCCTTTTGGACAGTTAGCACAAACATGATGCGCTGAATTAATAACTTTGTTCTTTGATTTTTTTTGACGTGCTCCTTTTGCCAGTGCTGGGCTGGAGCACAACTCTCAAAATATGGCCCAGAATAGGACTCAAAGATCCAAACATGTGGCTACCTCATACCAAAACAACACTGACTTTCAGCCGGAGATTGATAACACATACAAAACTCAATTGATTTAGCTTGGGTGAGCAACAAGTGTCTCTTGGTTGGTTTCATGAATGCTATGTAGCCCTGTGTGGATCTCAGGACTCCACAATACTGAACTGAAAGTTCATCAAGCCAGAACGTTCCATATTCCACCCAACAGGACCTCTCTCCAGAGGCAGCTGCAGTTACTGCACAGGTTGATAAGCTGACAGAGATTACTTAAATGAAAAGGTTCGCAATCACAACCAAAGAATGTAAAAACTAGGAGCTGTTGGCCACGTGGTGCCCTGAGCCTATTGCTATGTTCAATTACATAATGGACCTTGTACCACCTTCACTATCTCCAGATTCTTCCATTCACCTCGTATCCAGTCTTAGTCTTAATTATATTTAACGATAAATTATCCACAGCCTCTGGGGTAGGGAATTCCGGAGATTAGCAACCCCTGAGTAATGATCTTTCTCCTCAGCTCAGTTCTATTATATCCCATATGATTGTTTGTAAATGACTGATATCTTCTCCCATGGCTGTCTCTCCTAGTCCCTGGCTGGGGAGAAACAGTATTTTTTTGTGGAAAGCTCATGGAGTTCCTCAATTGCAGACATCTGTAAGCCATGCTGAGCAATGACAGGAATAAGTCCTAGACCCACTCCACACACTGTCTGCAGCAAGATACGGTCTGCAGACGTTATGGGGAAAGAGAAAGGCAGGGCTGACATTTCTCCCATGCTTTGCCTGATGGCAGGACTTTTCAAAGTGCTTCTTTGAAGAGCATGTGTGAGAGTTTCCTTCTTCTAAGTTAACAGTAGGTTAAGCAAAGCCAGAATTCTATGCCGCAACCCAGCCTCAAAGTGAATGCACTATAACACACTTCAAAATGGCTGAGCATCTATATTTTCCAACATAAAGGAACACAGACCCAGTTCTAAATAATGGTGATAACAGAATTTAAACATTAATTTTTGTTTCTCTCTCCACAGATGCTGCCCGATTTGCTGAGTTTCTCCAGCATTCTCTGTACTTACACCTACACATTCTCTTCTCCTAAAATCTGGTTAATTGTTTTGCTAGAATTATACAAGAGAACAGATACAGGCTGACACACCGTTATTCCAAACTGCTTGCAGGAAATGAAAAACTTCTCCCGTAAAGTGGCTGCGTTGTTGATATAGTCCAGTTCCTTGCGGCTGTACTCCTGCTGCAGCTGTTGGCACTTACTAATCTGCTTCTTCAAAGATGGAATTTCATAATTTACATTTCGCACGAGTAAACTTGAGAGTTCAGCTGTTATTTAAAAAAATACAGAAAGCACACCTATGAGAATGCTTATTCTATGTAAGGGGCAACTTTATAAACACACAATGGAAAAAAAAACTGTGAGGAAAGACTGACTCAAAAAATAATAAGACTAATGGGTGACTTGAGAAGTCTTTAAAAGTTTATACTTCAGATGATTGATTGGGTCGACATAGAGATATTTCCAATTGTGGAGAAACCCAATACTCAAGGGCATAATTAAGGTGTAAATACTGTTTCTTTTTACATTTCTGTATTTTTGATTTTGGAACGGAATGAAAAATTCATTGTTTTAAAACCATGGATTGGAAGATTTTTCTGAAAGCAGAGAACACACACTCATTGTGAGCACTGTTTACACAGCTGCTGTGGGTCAGCTGCAGCCAACAGTGTATAAAAATGGGAATACAGCCAGCAACAAGTTGCCAAATGTTTTGAGGGCTAGCGACCAGTCGTCAATGAGTAAGAACCTTCCGCCTCCCAACAAAGTAATTGCCTCTCAGGTACTGGATCAGCTGGGGGCTGTGAAAAAGACAGCGAGAAGTCACCAGACCTCCACCAGCTTAGCAGCTCTCTGTTCTCTGCAGTAAAAACAACTTTATTACACACCAACGGTTCATGATTGTTCACCTACAGCCAGAGATTATTTATCTGTAATAAAGTTAGTCTTATCAAGTACACCAATGTGCTCTGTGCTTTCCATCAACCAATGTTTAAAAGTCAGTACATTGGGAATTCTGCTTTTTTTTTGTGATGACTTCAGGAATAGCATGGCTGATTAATAACTGGGGAGGCACAGCCGCTCAGTGGTTATCACTGATGCCTCACGACACCGGGGACCCGAGTTCGATACCAGCCTTGGGTGACTGTCTGTTTGGTGTTTGCACATTCTCCCCATGTCTGTCACAGCTCAAAGATGTGTAGGTTAG
Source organism: Stegostoma tigrinum (assembly GCF_030684315.1). Lineage (NCBI taxonomy): Eukaryota > Metazoa > Chordata > Chondrichthyes > Orectolobiformes > Stegostomatidae > Stegostoma > Stegostoma tigrinum. Next base: position 3,059,066 of record NC_081384.1, on the reverse strand, counting down.
GTGGACTGGCTATGCTGTGTTACCTATAGTATCCAGGGAAGAGCAGGTTAGGTGGGTTAGCCATGGGAAATGCAGGCTTACAGGAACGGGGCATGAGTCTAGATGAGATGCCCTTCCAAGGGTCAGTGAGGACTAAATGTGCTGAATGGCCTGCCCCCACTTGGGGGATTCTATGATACCCAGTGAGGGGTGACAACAATACATCCCATCAAAGGAGAAAAGTTCCTTAACTCAGAGAGATGAGAGTGTGGAACTTGTTATGACGATAAGCTGCTGAGATGAGTAGTAAAGGTACGTTTAAGGGGCTGCTAGACACATGCTTCAAGAAGAAAGGATTTTTTTTTCCTATTCATTTCATGGGATGTGGGTGTCGCTGTTTCTTGCCCATGCCTAGTTGCTCTTGAGAAGGTGGGGGTGAGCTGCCTTCTTGAAACACTGCAGTCCTCCCGCTGTGGGTTGACCCACAATGCTATTAGGAAGAGAATTCCAGAATTTTGACCCAGCAACTGTGAAGGAACGGTGATATATTTTCAAGTCAGGATGGTAAGTGGATTGGGGGGGGGGGGGGCACTTGGAGGTGGTGGTGTTCCCAGATATCTGCTGCCCTTGTCCTTCTAGATGGAAGTGGTCACGAGTTTCGAAGGGTCAGTCTGAGGATCTTTGGTGAATTTCTGCAGCGCATCTTGTAGATGGTACACACTGGTGCCACTGAGTGTCGGTGGTGGAGGGAGTGGGATGTTTGTGGATGTGGTGCCAATCAAGCGGCTGCTGTGTCCTGGATGGTGTCGAGCTTCTTCAGTGATGTTGGGGTTTGTACTTATCCAGGCAAGTGGGGAGTATCCCATCCCACTCCTGACTGTGCACACCTGCCATGGTGGGATTCAAACTCATGTCAGGCTTTGAGGGGATATGATGAGACAGAAGGTCACAAGTAGCATAAACAGACAGGCTTTGAGGGGATATGATGAGACAGAAGGTCACAAGTAGCAAAACAGTGGCTGGATGATCTGTTTCATTGCTGTAGGCGCTGCACTGTACTAATTTTACAGCATGAGGGCATTGATCAAATGCTTCACTGTGGTTTGAGGCAGATCCTCATCAAAAATACTCATTGCCCCAAAAAGCACTTCTGAAAACAGTGGAGTTGATTGGAGTTTTAAGTTTGTTCTAAGCTATGCATGTGAACAGCGATCTTGAATGTACTATGTACAAAGTAAAATAACAAAACAACTAGGAAACTCACTGGCATGCCCAAGGCCTCTGTTGCTGTGGTGAAGAAGCCACACTTTGCATCTCCCATCATTTCAAGAGCCCAAACCCATTTCCATTTGGCAAAGCAGGCTACTGAGACCAAGAACAACAGATTGGGGTGAGGGCAGTTCCTAGCAATTGCAAGTTTCTTTTAAACATTTGTTCACAGGATGTAAGCTTCCCTGACTAGGGCAGCATTTATTGTGCATCCTTAACTACCTCGCGGGCAATTAAGCATCAATCACATTGCTATGGCAGTCATATACAGGCCAGATCAGGTCAGGAGGGCAGATTTCCTTCGCTAAAGAACATCAGATGGGTGTCTATGACATTCGACAACTGTAATACAGTCAAAATTCATATCTTTATTTCATTCCAGATTTTTACTGAATTTAAATTTCATCATCTGCCATGGTGGGATTCAAACTCATGTCCCAGGTCATTAGCCTGAGGGTCTGAATAACTAGTCCCGCTACACTACCACTACTGTGCTATCTCCCTCGAGTTGAGCGTGCATGGGAGAGTTTGCAATAGCAGAGCTGCCAGGGCACAAGTGCCTCAGATTATTCCCGAGATGTAACCTGCTCCTATGGAACCACAGAAATAATCTGACGCTTGGCCAACTTTCTCCAATTTACAGAGATGGTCAGGTACCACTGGTCCTGACCAAAACAGTCCAATTTATATCTTAGATTAGACCCATCCCAGATTTCCATATTAGAGGGGGCCAATTGTCCACATTTATAACAAAAACTTCTCAGGCAAAATGGTCACAGATTAATCACAATCACCTAGCAGTGTAGGTGCTACAGTTACATAGAAACTTTCATTACAAACTGGAACAAAGGGAGTTATACTGGATGAAATATTTTTAACTTTTTATGTGCACTGGAATATGTTTCAGATTATCTGGTGAATGTCTTGGTTGAGGGTATAATTGGATGTGCTACTATTCCTTCTTCCTTTGATAGTGCTGTGGAAGCCTTAACATCCCCAGTTTAAGGTCTCATTTAAAAGCACAGTACCTCAGACGCGGCACACCTCAGCACTGCACTGGAGTGATGACTGAATTTATGGATTGAAGTTACGGTTTTAACTTCTTCAGCCAGACAGTGGTGAATCGAGGAAATCACTGCCTCATTACAAACTGGAACAAAGGGAGTTATATTGGATGATTAATCTGTGACCATTTTGCCTGAGAAGTTTTTGTTATAAATGTGGACAATTGGCCCCCTCTAATATGGAAATCTGGGATGGGTCTAATCTAAGATATAAATTGGACTGTTTTGTTCAGGACCAGTGGTATCTGACCATCTCCATAAACTGGAGAAAGTACCCACTGAGCCCCAAGCAGACATCTAAGCGTCAAGACTGCCCTGGCTTTAAATGTGTAGAATGTAAAGCACCTGCAAACCAGCTTCCTTACCGAGATAGACGTTGTCTTTTTCATACAAACACACTATCTCCTGCCAGTCCTGTAGCAACAAAAAGACACAGAAAACAGCTAACTTTGACTTTGTCAAAATCGAGCAAACCTGAAGAAACTGCCCGTGAAATTTCAAATAATTTTACCTTCATTCGCTGAGAGGAGTAACCACCAAAAATATTCTTCGTAGAAGCTTCTGTCCTTCTGAGAATTTCTATAATTCTCAAGCAATGGAAATAATGGATATCTACAGGAGAGGGAAAATTTAACATTACACTGAAGAGGAATGTCACACCAACACAAACTCACAACAGCCTGATTTTTATCAGATGCTCCTGGGTCCACCGAATACTCTCAATCGTACAGAAGACGCAGGGCACAGCTGTGAGGCCTGTTACAGCACCATGCAGACTCCAACAACTTGCATTTCTATAGTGCTTCTATAGTAGTAACACGAGATACCTCATGTGTTGTAACACAAAATTTAACAAAACACAGAATGGGATATTCAGATAGGTGAACAAAATATTAGCCAAAACAGGCTTTTAGGTAGCAACCTAATAAAGTAGAGGGGTTCAGGGAGGAGTTTCAGAGCTTATGGCACAGGCAGCTGAAGGCATGACCACCAAATGGTAAAGCGATTAAATTGGGAATGTTCAAAAGACTGCATTTACAAATGTCAGAATTGTAATGCAGGGGGAGGTTATAGAGATAGGGACTGGTGAGATCAAAGAACAAGCTGAAAGGAGGTTGAGAATTTTTAAATCAAAGTGTCAGAGGTTCCTATGAGCTAGGGGATGGTGGGTGAACAGAATTAAACTCAAAAATATTGATCTAATTAAGGGGGACATTAGACATGCACACGAGGAAGAAAGCAATAGAAAAATGCTCTGACAGGACGAAACAAAGTCAAATAGGAAAATTCATATGGTACAACAATACTGGCACAGACTCGTGGGGAAGTATGACCTGTTTCTGTGCTGATTAATGAGCACTATCTCACTATTACAAAGTTAACCATTAATTGTATTTACACACACACAGACTACTGGGATGACACGTGGCAGAAATGGCACTGACATGATCCTGACAGGAGCTGTTTGATTTCCTCATTCTCCGGCATATCCTGGATTGCATTGTTGATTTTCTCCCGAATTACCAACACCGCATTCTGCCATTTCAGCTTGCAATGCCGTCTATCCACCAACCAATCTAAGGAAGGCAAGAAACAAAATACTTGTAAAGTACACTCGCCAGACATTCAGGAAACATTATTTCAGAAATTTCAATATTCCCTTTCACTTGTTGTGCACATTGATATACTCATTTGCCTTCTGGACTGGGCTACACATGGTTCCATGATGAGATACCCTACAAAACCCAGGCTAACAGTCCTGTTTAACATTGAGGGTGTGTGTCATTATCAGTGTCAAAGACGCCCTCTTTTGTATGAGGCTTCAGCCTGAAATCGCATTGAAATAATGCACCTGAGAGGACAAAGAAAAGCAGCAATGTTTTCCCTGCAGGCCTGGCCAATATTTAAACCTCAGTCAATGCTGCTAAAATGCAGATGTTGTTTGTGGGAGCTTGCTACGGAATAATTGGCTGCTGTGTTTCCTGTATCATCCCAGTGACTACACTTCAAAACATACTTCACTGGCTGTAATGCAATTATACAATGTCCTGAGGTTATGAAAGGTGCTATGTATGTGCATTCCAAACTGTACAGGATGCTCCTTTGAACTGACTATAGGGCTTCAGCAATGTGCAGGTTGGGATTGACCTTCATCCAGTCCCACATCAACCCCACCAACGTTATCCTAACCTTCATTCAAAACCCACAGTGAAAGCTGACAGTAATCAGGGAGCAGGGAAGGTAAAATCACTGGGTCGGTGCATTAGGCAGTAGCTCATTCCAACGACATTTAAAAACTGAAACATAATACCTATCACATATACTTTTAAAACATGATCATGTTATTGCCAACCTTTTAGGATTTTTCAAAAGAACTGTTCTATCAGGATTACTGACATTTAAACTCATTGCAAAGCCCTGTCCCAGGAATTCTAAACATTAAAAATTGAACATCGCAGCAAACTGAGATCAGAGATAATGGGAACTGCAGATGCTGGAGATTCCGAGATAACAAAAGTGAGGTGCTGAATGAACACAGTAGGCCAAGCAGCATCTTAGGAGCACAAAAGCTGACATTTCAGGCCTAGACCCTTCATCAGAAAAATGAAGAAGGGTCTAGGTCCGAAACATCAGCTTTTGTGCTCCTAAGATGCTGCTTGGCCTGCTGTGTTCATCCAGCTCCACACTTTGTTATCGCAGTAAACTGACTGTATTATACTAGGGATAGTAGGAATTGCTGACGCTGGAGTCTGGGATAACAAGGTGCGGAGCTGGAGGAACGCAGCAGGCCAGACAGCACCAAAGAAGCAGGAAAGCTGATTTCAGGTCTGGGCCCTTCTTCAGACAAATGTACCAGCTCTTCCTTCCTATTCACTGCTGCATTCCAATCCTGCACCTCACCGCAGAGAGACTGTCAACTTTTCGGGGAACACCTTTCCCACAGGGGGAAACGTGAGAGCCAAATTGTGCATGGCAAATACACCAAAGGAATGTCGGTGCTGCATTTTGTGGTAGCTGAGACACTGAAGAAATAGCCTTCCATTTTTTTCCTCTCTCTCACACACTTCTGTAAACCCAAAATCTTGCTTGAACCCTGAAGACCTTCAGACCTTGAGACAAGATGCAACTTCAGATTCAGGACAGCTGGTGCCTCAGGAAGAGTATCCTCAGCTGACTCTGGGCAATTGCTACACACAGTTCAAAACATTCTCTGAAGTTTCAGACTACTTGACTACGGCTTGCATTAAGACTCATATCCACTTGGCTTCTAAAGTTCAAATCAGCAGCAAAGTGTATTCAAGTAAATTTAAGATCAGTCATAAGAGACCCGGGAAGAATGAGGAGAATTTTAATTTTGAATAACTTGTGATCTGGAATACACTGTCTGCAAGGCTGATACAATAATAACTTCCAAATAGAACTGAATACATGAATGTTTGCAGAAATGTGGAAAATTGCAGGGGCTGAAGCTAATTTCAGAGAGCTAGCACGCACACACGTTGGGTCAAATCGTCTCCTGTGCTGTATAGCTCATTGGAAAATGATTCACCACTACAGACAATTACCCAAGAGCTTGCTGGTCTGTATATCGATTGGCCATCTCCTTTGGTCCTGTAAGGAAAATATTTCAAACATTGAATGAAAATTTGAACAATGTGGGTCTATAGTTGGCAGCAAGGAGAGACGAAAGGGGATGGGATAAAGGGGAAAGGAAAGGGAGGTGGGGATAGAGGCAAAAGGGGGATTGAACAGACAGGGAATGGGGGGGAGGGGTGGTGGGGAGGGGTGGTGGGGAGGGGGGAGGGGGGGAGAGAGGGGAGGGGGGTGGGGGGGAGAGGGGAGGGGAGGGGAGGGGAGGGGGGTGGGGTGGAGAGGGGAGGGGTGGAGGGGGGGTGGTGGGGAGAGGGGGGAGGGGGGAGAGGGGTGGGGGGGAGGGGAGGGGGGGGAGAGGGGAGGGGGGAGAGAGAGGGGAGGGGGGTGGGGGGGAAGAGGGGGAGGGGGGGAGAGGGAGGGGAGGGGGGGAGAGGGAGGGGAGGGGGGTGGGGGGGAGAGGGGAGGGGAGGGGAGGGGGGTGGGGTGGAGAGGGGAGGGGTGGAGGGGGGGTGGTGGGGAGAGGGGGGAGAGGGGTGGGGGGGAGGGGAGGGGGGGGAGAGGGGAGGGGGGGGAGAGAGAGGGGAGGGGGGTGGGGGGGAGAGGGGAGGGGTGGAGGGGGGGTGGTGGGGAGAGGGGGGAGGGGGGAGAGGGGTGGGGGGGAGGGGAGGGGGGGGAGAGGGGAGGGGGGAGAGAGGGGGGTGGGGGGGAAGAGGGGGAGGGGGGGAGAGGGAGGGGAGGGGGGGAGAGGGAGGGGAGGGGGGAGGGGGGGGAGAGGGGGGGGGGGAGAGGGGGGGGTGGGGGAAAGAGGGGAGTCGGGGGGGGAGGGAGGGACACTGACAGAGTGGGATCTGTAAGACGGGTCGAGGACTGAGGTGCAGGGAGGGGGCGGTGCGCGAGGTAACAGACTGGGAAGGGGAGTGGGGGGTAGAGGGTGAGGGTTGGTTAGTCTGCCCCCGCCCCTCACTCACCTCCATCCCGCTCGGGCCCTACCCCCTCACCAAACCTGCAGCGGCACCCAATCAAAACGCGGGCTGGAACGGGCCAATCGCATGTCATCCGAAGTACCAACCAATCAGATGTGGCCTTGTTGCACAATGTGGACCATTCAGATATGAGGAGGTCGGCCGCGTTGTGCATTATCGGACCAATCCGAAGTCGTACATTCACGAAGAGCCAATTATATGCCAGATAGGTTGTAATGTCCAATCACAGAGGGCGCAATCAACATTAAATGGTGGAAAGCGCATAAGCTTAACCAATGGTTAACGTTTGCGTAGCTGGACCAATCCCGGGAGAGAATGATTTTATTTTTTGTTTGTCGTGCGGTCGGTCGCACGGAGAGTGGGATGGGCGGGTAGTTAAACCAAACAGGTTGGAGGTTGTAGTGATAACAAAGTGTGAAGCTGGATGAACACAGCAGCATCTCAGGAGCACAAAAGCTGACGTTTCGGGCCTAGACCCTTCATGAGAGAGGGGGATGGGGAGAGGGAACTGGAATAAATAGGGAGAGAGGGGGAGGCGGACCGAAGATGGAGAGTAAAGAAGATAGGTGGAGAGAGTATAGGTGGGGAGGTAGGGAGGGGATAGGTCAGTCCAGGGAAGACGGACAGGTCAAGGAGGTGGGATGAGGTTAGTAGGTAGCTGGGGGTGCGGCTTGGGGTGGGAGGAAGGGATGGGTGAGAGGAAGAACCGGTTAGGGAGGCAGAGACAGGCTGGACTGGTTTTGGGATGCAGTGGGTGGGGGGGAAGAGCTGGGCTGGTTGTGTGGGGCAGTGGGGGGAGGGGATGAACTGGACTGGTTTAGGGATGCAGTGGGGGAAGGGGAGATTTTGAAACTGGTGAAGTCCACATTGATACCATATGGCTGCAGGGTTCCCAGGCGGAATATGAGTTGCTGTTCCTGCAACCTTCGGGTGGCATCATTGTGGCAGTGCAGGAGGCCCATGATGGACATGTCATCAAGAGAATGGGAGGGGGAGTGGAAATGGTTTGTGACTGGGAGGTGCAGTTGTTTGTTGCGAACTGAGCGGAGGTGTTCTGCAAAGCGGTCCCCAAGCCTCCGCTTGGTTTCCCCAATGTAGAGAAAGCCGCACCGGGTACAGTGGATGCAGTATATCACATTGGCAGATGTGCAGGTGAACCTCTGCTTAATGTGGAATGTCATCTTGGGGCCTGGTATAGGGGTGAGGGAGGAGGTGTGGGGGCAAGTGTAGCATTTCCTGCGGTTGCAGGGGAAGGTGCCGGCTGTGGTGGGGTTGGATGGGAGTGTGGAGCGAACAAGGGAGTCACGGAGAGAGTGGTCTCTCCGGAAAGCAGACAGGGGAGGGGATGGAAAAATGTCTTGGGTGGTGGGGTCGGATTGTAGATGGCGGAAGTGTTGGAGGATGATGCGTTGTATCTGGAGGTTGGTAGGGTGGTGTGTGAGAACGAGGGGGATCGTCTTTGGGCGGTTGTGGCGGGGGCGGGGTGTGAGGGATGTGTTGCGGGAAATGCGGGAGACGCGGTCAAGGGCGTTCTCGATCACTGTGGGGGGAAAGTTGCGGTCCTTGAAGAACTTGGACATCTGGGATTTGCGGCAGTGGAATGTCTTATCGTGGGAGCAGATGCGGCGGAGGCGGAGGAATTGTGAATAGGGGATGGAATTTTTGCAGGAGGGTGGGTGGGAGGAGGTGTATTCTAGGTAGCTGTGGGAGTCGGTGGGCTTGAAATGGACATCAGTTACGAGCTGGTTGCCTGAGATGGAGACTGAGAGGTCCAGGAAGGTGAGGGATGTGCTGGAGATGGCCCAGGTGAACTGAAGGTTGGGGTGGAAGGTGTTGGTGAAGTGGATGAACTGTTCGAGCTCCTCTGGGGAGCAAGAGGCGGCGCCGATACAGTCATCAATGTACCGGAGGAAGAGGTGGGGTTTGGGGCCTGTGTAGGTGCGGAAGAGGGACTGTTCCACGTAACCTACAAAGAGGCAGGAATAGCTGGGGCCCATGCGGGTACCCATGGCCACCCCCTTAGTCTGTAGGAAGTGGGAGGAGTCAAAAGAGAAGTTGTTGAGGGTGAGGACGAGTTCGACTAGGCGGATGAGGGTGTCGGTGGAGGGGGACTGGTCGGGCCTGCGGGACAGGAAGAAGCGGAGGGCCTTGAGGCTGTCTGCATGTGGCATACAGGTGTATAGGGACTGGACGTCCATGGTGAAAATGAGCTGTTGGGGGCCAGGGAATTGGAAGTCCTGGAGGTGGTGGAGGGCATGGGTGGTGTCACAGACGTAGGTAGGGAGTACCTGGACCAAAGGGGAGAAAATGGAGTCCAGATAGGTGGAGATGAGTTCGGTGGGGCAGGAACAGGCTGAGAACAATGGGCTGACCAGGGCAGGCAGGTTTGTGGATTTTGGAAGGAGATAGAAAGGGGCCGTGCGGGTTTGGGGAACAATGAGGTTGGAGGCTGTGGGTGGGAGGTCCTCTGAGGTGATGAGGAATGGTGTTGGAGATGATGGTTTGGTGCTTGGGGGTGGGGTCATGATCAAGGGGACGGTAGGAGGTGGTGTCGGAGAGTTGGCGTTTGGCCTCGGCGATGTAGAGGTCAGTGCGCCATACTACCACTGCACCTCCCTTGTCAGCAGGTTTGATGATGAGGTTGGGGTTGGAGCGGAGGGGCTGCCCATTCTGCGGGGGAGAGGTTGGAGTGGGTGAGATGGGTGGAGAGGTTGAGGCGGTTGATGTCTCGATGGCAGTCGGAGATGAAGAGGTCGAGGGAGCGTAGGAGGCCTGGGAGTGGTGTCCAGGAGGAGGACTTGTGTTGGAAGCGGGTGAAGGGGTCAGTGGAAGGAGGGTTGGGTTCCCAGTTGAAGAAGTAGGCATGGAGGTGAAGACGGCGGAAAAACTGCTCTATGTCCGACCGTGACTGGTATTCGTTGATGTGTGGTTGTAGGGGGACGTGTGGTTGATGTGTGTTCTGTGGGCTAAAGGGCCTGTTCTGTGCTGTACTGTTCTATGTTCTATGTTCTAAATCCAATATTGATCTTGCTTTTGTACAGCCACATTCCTGTGTGCCTCACTCTGTCAAAACATCTTACAATCTGTTTCTCCTTGTTTGTTATGATCTACCTGTACTGCATGCAAAACAAAGCTTTTCATTGTAGTTAGGTACATGTGACAACAATAAATCAAATCAAATCAAAGATTAAACTATATAAAGAATTAGGTGGGGACCATTCCTGTAACCTGAATGATCAGACAGCCTTTTACAAATATCCCTCCATTGATGACCCAATTAAATATTTGCAACAGTGATAATGGGAACTGCAGATGCTGGAGACTCCAATAAAATGTGAGGCTGGATGAACACAGCAGGCCAAGCAGCATCTCAGGAGCACAAAAGCTGACGTTTCGGGCCTAGACCCTTCATCAGAGAGGGGGATGGGGAGAGGGAACTGGAATAAATAGGGAGAGAGGGGGAGGCAGACCGAAGATGGAGACAAAAGAAGATAGGTGGAGAGGGTGTAGGTGGGGAGGTAGGGAGGGGATAGGTCAGTCCAGGGAAGACGGACAGGTCAAGGAGGTGAGATGAGGTTAGTAGGTAGATGGGGGTGCGGCTTGGGATGGAAGGAAGGGATGGGTGAGAGGAAGAACAGGTTAGGGAGGCAGAGACAGGTTGGACTGGTTTCGGGATGCAGTGGGTGGAGGGGAAGAGATGGGCTGGTTGTGTGGTGCAGTGGGGGGAGGGGACGAACTGGGCTGGTTTAGGGATGCGGTGGGGGAAGGGGAGATTTTGAAACTGGTGAAGTCCACATTGATACCATTAGGCTGCAGGGTTCCCAGGGGAATATGAGTTGCTGTTCCTGCAGCCTTCGGGTGGCATCATTGTGGCACTGCAGGAGGCCCATGATGGACATGTCATCTAGAGAATGGGAGGGGGAGTGGAAATGGTTTGTGACTGGGAGGTGCAGTTGTTTGTTGCGAACTGAGCGGAGGTGTTCTGCAAAGCGGTCCCCAAGCCTCCGCTTGGGTTCCCCAATGTAGAGGAAGCCACACCGGGTACAGTGGATGCAGTATACAACATTGGCAGATGTGCAGGTGAGCCTCTGCTTAATGTGGAAAGTCATCTTGGGGTCTGGGATGGGGGTGAGGGAGGAGGTCTTGGGGCAAGTGTAGCATTTCCTGCGGTTGCAGGGGAAGGTGCCAGGTGTGGTGGGGTTGGAGGGGAGTGTGGAGCGAACAAGGGAGTCACGGAGAGAGTGGTCTCTCCGGAAGGCAGACAGGGGTGGGGATGGAAAAATGTCTTGGGTGGTGGGGTCGGATTGTAGATGGCGGAAGTGTCGGAGGATCGGATTGTAGATGGCCCTGGTTCTCACACACCACCCCACCAACCTCCGGGCACAACGCATCATCCTCCATCTACCCCCATCTACCTACTAACCTCATCCCACCTCCTTGACCTGTCCGTCTTCCCTGGACTGACCTATCCCCTCCCTACCTCCCCACCTACACTCTCCTCTCCACCTATCTTCTTTACTCTCCATCTTCGGTCCGCCTCCCCCTCTCTCCCTATTTATTTCAGAACCCTCTCCCCATCCCCCTCTCTGATGAAGGGTCTAGGCCCGAAACGTCAGCTTTTGTGCTCCTGAGATGCTGCTTGGCCTGCTGTGTTCATCCAGCCTCACATTTTATTATCTTAAATATTTGCAACAATGTGTATGGAGGTGAGATGATACTATGGCTTAAGAGGTGTATTTTGTCCTTTTTGTAATGAAGAGTGAGTGAGACAGAGATACCCAGTGGTCTGCTCAAAGCCAATAAAGTAAACAGCTTGTGAGACCTTGGGGACTTTTTAAAAGTTGGAACATTAGGAGCAGCCTGAATGGGTGGGCTCAAGGTCCCACAGAACCAGGATTTTTAGTTTTAACTGTTGGGGTCTTGAAGCTGGATGTGGGACTGTTTATCATTTCTCTGATACAGCTAAAAGCTGGTGTTCTCTTCCTGTTGCTAGAATTGCATGTGAGACACTCCATTTAGTGAATATGCCTTTGCCAGGGTTGTGTTTACAGGATAGTAGGAACTGCCGATACTGGAGAATCCGACATAACAAGGTGTAGAGCTGAATGGACACAGCAGGCCAAGCAGCATCAGAGGAGCAGGAAAGCTGATGTTTCGGGTCTGGACCCTGAACGTCGGCTTTTCTGCTCCTCTGATGCTGCTTGGTCTGCTATCTTCATCCAGCTCTACACCTTGTTATCTCTGTGTTTAAGGCATGTTATGATACTGAAACAGTCAATTAGTTGTAGTTAGTATATGTTATTTTGTTAAGCATTTCAATGGAGTTACAGTAAAGCCAATTCTTTTGTTTTTATTTTGTCTGTAATTTAACTGGCGTAAAAACAAAGCATGTTTTGTTTGAAAGATAACAAAGTGTGGGGCTGGATGAACACAGCAGGCCAAGCAGCATCTTAGGAGCACAAAAAAACGTCAGCCTTTGTGCTCCTGAGATGCTGCTTGGCCTGCTGTGTTCATCCAGCTTCACACTTTGTTATCTTGGATTCTCCAGCATCTACAGTTCCCATTATCTCTGATCATGTTTTGTTTAAAACTGAGTACTTAGACCAACCAAATTGCATCTGGAATACAACACCTCACAGGTACCTTTAAAATAAGAAAAGGTTAGGGTCTGGTCTATATTCTTGATGTATTTTGAGGAAGTTTGGTCTGGTCCAATAACAGACACCACAGAGAAGATTTACTTTAACAAACTCAGCATCAATGAGCAGGTTATTATCGAGTAAATACCATCTGATAGCTCTGTCAGTTACCCCTCCCATCACCTTACTGTTGATAGAGAATAGACTGATGGGGCAGTAATTGGATGGGTTGGATTTGGGGTTTTTTTGTATCTAAGACGTATCTGAGCAATTTTGCACATTACTGGGTAGATACTAGTGATCTAACTATACTGTAACAGCCTGGCCAGGAGCCCAGCTAGTTGTGCAGCACAAGCCTTTATTACTGTGGCCAGACTATAGCCAGAGCCTGTGCAGTATCTAATGCCTTCAGCCTTTCCTTTATAACATGGGGTGAATCGAACTGGCTGAAGTCTGGTATCTGTGATGCTGGGGACTTCAGGAGGAGGCCGAGATGGATCATCCAAATGACGCTTCTGGTTAAAGATGCTTTAGCTTTATCTTGTTCCCAGATCTGCTGATTCCCCCCCCCCCCCATATCATTACCCAGCTGTATCATGCACATGTCTGGACATGAGATGAAGACAGCGGATTGTGGTCAGCATGATATCCTCCGTAGGCGGTCAGCAGCAATTCACATTTACTTTGTGAATTTAATGCTGGGGTATACCTATTGACAGAAGGTATTCATGCCTCATCCTCCCATTATAAGGAGGCCAATAAAATATTCCCTGTTTGTAATTGCTGTAAGCCTTTCTCAGCTGGAAGGTCATCGTCCTGAAGAGGACGTTCACTTTGCTGCCTCTGCCTGGACTTGGCGAGTAGTGGGGGCAAATACTGAATAGGGCTCACAAAAAGTGCAGTTTGTCAGAAATTGCTAACTGTATTTCTCATTCTCCTGATTAGGTTCACACAAAGCAATGTGACTCCCTAATGGAGAGGAAGAAAATGAGTTTCTAATCTGGTACGTGGAATGAAGTTTTATTAATTGCACTTCTGGGGGAGAAGAAAGAAGTGGACTGTCCTCCTGCTACAGATGGAATCAGTGTGGAAATATGTTATCTTCACAGTATCCAGCAGGGGTTACTCCAATCACTATCACCATAAACCTTACCGGAGAAACGTAGCAACAGTATGAGAACTGGTCAGATATTTTAAAAAGTTTTTCTGTAAAATATTTTCTGTGCAATTATACGGGGTGGAATCCTGAACTTCTGGAAGTAGTATGGCCGTGTTGAGGGAAGGGGATTTTAATTGGGCAAGAGGCTGGGACTTCGGTTTCCAATGGAGAAAGAGAAGATTGCAATAAAAACCAAATACACTGCAAATGCTGGAAATCAAAAACACAATTGCTAGAAAAGCTCAGCACGTCCGGTAGCATCTGTGTAAGGAAATCAGAGTTAATGTTTTGGGTTCAGTGACCGTTTTTCAGAACTGATGGTAGCTCGGAAGAAGTTGTTTTTTGTGCGGAAGATAGAGAGGAGCAGGGAGGTGGTGTGAGGGGAGATAGAGCACATAGAGAGAAAAGCATGGTTGGACAGACAAAGGAGAGAATAATGGTTAGCCTTGGGGATTGAACAGCTATTAGAACGTGGAACGTAGAACATAGAACAGTACAGCAGAGTGCAGGCCCTTCGGCCCTCGATGTTGTGCCGAACGTTTACCCTAAACCCAAGGTCTATCTAACCTCCACCCCTACTTTATATGATCATCCATATGCCTATCTAATAGCCACTTGAATGCCCCTTATGAGGCTGACTCCACTACCCTCTCCGGCAATGCACTCCACGCCCCGATCACTCTCTGAGTAAAGAACCTATCTCTGACATCTCCCCAATATCTACCTCCACTCACTTTAAAACTATGTCCCTCATAATAGCTACCTCCACCCGAGGAAAAAGTCTATGGCTGTCCACTCTATCTACACCTCTGCCCATTTTGTACACCTCTATCAAGTCACCTCTCATCCTTCGTCGTTCTAAAGAGAAAAGCCCTAGCTCTCTCAACCCTTCCTTGTAAGACCTTCCCTCCATTCCAGGCAACATTCTGGTAAATCTCCTCTGCACCTTTTCCAACACTTCCACACCTTTCCTGTAATGAGGTGACCAGAAGTGGACACAATACTCCAGATGTGGCCGAACCAGGCTTTTATATAGCTGGAGCATTACTTCATGGCTCTTGAACTCAATCCCTCTACTAATGAAAGCTAACACACCATACGCCTTCTTAACAACTCTATCCACCTGGGTGGCAGCTTTGAGGGAACTGTGGACATGAACCCCGAGATCCCTCTGCTCCCCCACACTGTCAAGAATCTTTCCTTTAACCCTGTGTTCATCTCTCAAATTTGTCCTTCCAAAATGAATCACATCACACTTTTCAAGGTTAAACTCCATCTACCACTTCTTAGCCCAGCTCTGCATTCTATCAATGTCCCTTTGTAACCTAGAACAGCCCTCCACACTATCCACAACATGACCACCTTCATATCGTCCGCGAACTTACTAATCCACCCTTCCACTCCTTCATCCAAATCATTTACAAAAATCACAAATAGAAGAGGACCCAGAACAGATCCTTGTGGCACACCACTCGTAACTGAGCACCACGTTGAATATTTTCTGTCCACTACCACCCTTTATCTTCTAAGGGTCAGCCAATTCTGAATCTAATCTGCCACATTTCCCCTGATCCCATGCCTCCTTACTTTTTGCAAGAGCCAACCATGAGGAACCTTATCAAACACCTTACTTAAATCCATTTATACCACATCTACTGCTCTACCTTCATCCACGTGTTTGGTCACCTCTTCAAAGAATTTAATAAGGTTTTTGAGGCATGATCTACCCCTCACAAATCCATGCTGACTATCACAAATCAAACTGTGCCTATCCAATTGATCATAAATCCTATCTCTCAGAGCCCTTTCCAATAATTTGCCCACCACTGATGCAAGACTAACTGGCCTATAATTTCCGGGGTTATCCCTACTCCCATTTTCAAACAAGGGAATGACGTTTGCCTCTCTCTGATCTTCCGGCACTATACCTGTGGACAGTGAGGATGAAAAGATCATCGCCAAAGGCCCCATGATCTCTTCCCTCGCTTCCATAGAATCTTTGGATAAATCCTATCAGGCCCAGGGGGACATTTCTATCCTCAAGCTCCTCAAAGTTCCTAATACATCTTCCTTACTAACATCGACCTCCTCTAGCCTACCTGCCTGTTTCACACTGTCCTCCCCTACAACAAGGTCCCTCTCAGTTGTGAATATTGATTCATTGAGAACCCCCCTATCTCTTTAGGCTCCGTGCACAAATTCCCTTTACAATCCTTGATCAACCCTACCCTTTCTCTGGTCATTCTCTTATTCCTCACGTACATGTAAAAGGCCTAGGAGTTTTCCTTGATCATGTCTGCTAAGGTTTTCTCATGCCCCCTTATAGCTTTCCTAAGCCCTTTCTTCAGCTCCTTCCTGGCTAACTTTGTATCCTTTTCTGATCATTGTTTCCTAAATCTTATATAAGCATTCTTCTTCCTTTTAATCAGTAATTGGACCTCTTTAGAGAACCAAGGCTCCCTCACTTAACCGCTTCTTCCCTGCCTGCTAGGGACAAACATATCGAGCACACGCAGTATGCATTCCTTAAACAGTCTCCACATTTCTATAATGGTCTTCCCTGACAACATCTGTTCCCATTTTATGTTACCCAGTTCTGTCTAACAGAATTATAATTACCCTTCCCCTAATTATAAACCCTACCCTGCTGTATGTACCCATCCTTATCCATGACTATTGTAAAAGTAACAGAGTTATGATCGCAACCGCCAAAATGCTCTCCTACCAACAGCTCCGACACTTGGCCTGGCTCATTGCCAAGCACCAAATCCAAAGTGGCCTCTCCTCATGTTGGTCTATCTACACACTGTGTCAGGAATCCTTCCTGAACGCACTGGACAAAATCCTGTCCATCTAAACTATTACAACTGAAATGTTTCCAGTCAATATTTGGAAAGTTGAAGTCACCCATGACTACAACCCTGTGACTTCTGCACCTTTCCAGTATCTGCCTCCCAATCCGCTCCTCCACTTCTCTGCAACTATTAGGGGGTCTGTAAAAAACCCCAACAAAGTGACTGCTCCTTCCTTGTTCCTGACCTCAATCCAAACTGACTCTGTTGACATATCATTCTCGAACTGCCTTTCAGTAGATGCTATACTCGCCCTGACTAGCAATGTCACTCCCCCACCTCTTTTTCCACCCTCCCTATTTCTTTTAAAGCATCTGAATCCCAGAACTTCCAACAACCATTCCTCTCCCTGAGTTACCCAAGTTTCTGTAATTGCCACAACATCCTAGTTCCAGATATCGACCCATGCTCTAAGTTCATCTGCTTTATTTCTGATACTTCCAGCATTGAAGTACGTCCACTTCAAACCATCCCTGTGTCCAACAATTATGCTCCAATGACCACATTTCTTTATTAACAATTTTGTTTCTGAAGAGGGGTCCACACCCGAAACATCAGCTTTCCTGCTCCTAAGATGCTGCTTGGCCTGTTGTGTTCATTCAGCTCTACACCTTGTTATCTCACTCCCTGTTATGTCTGTTGGAAGGCTGAATACTTCATCCTCTGAATTACAAATCCGCTTCCCCAACCGCTGCCAATCTAGTTTAATTCATCCTGTACAGCTCTAGCAAACCTCCCTTCCGGCTCAGGTGCAACCCGTCCTTACTGTACAGGTCCTACCTTCCCCAGATTACATAGAACATAGAACAGTACAGCACAGAACAGGCCCTTCAGCCCACAATGTTGTGCCGACCATTCATCCTCATGTATGCACCCTCAAATTTCTGTGACCATATGCATGTCCAGCAGTCTCTTAAATGACCCCAATGACCTTGCTTCCACAACTGCTGCTGGCAACGCATTCCATGCTCTCACAACTCTCTGTGTAAAGAACCCGCCCCTGACATCCCTTCTATACTTTCCACCAACCAGCTTAAAACTGTGACCCCTCGTGCTAGCCATTTCTGCCCTGGGAAATAGTCTCTGGCTATCAACTCTATCTATGCCTCTCATTATCTTGTATACCTCAATTAGGTCCCCTCTCCTCCTCCTTTTCTCCAATGAAAAGAGACCGAGCTCAGTCAACCTCTCTTCATAAGATAAGCCCTCCAGTCCAGGCAGCATCCTGGTAAACCTCCTCTGAACCCTCTCCAAAGCATCTACATCTTTCCTATAATACGGCGACCAGAACTGGATGCAGTATTCCAAGTGCGGTCTAACCAAAGTTTTATAGAGCTGCAACAAGATCTCACGACTCTTAAACTCAATCCCCCTGTTAATGAAATCCAAAACACCATATGCTTTCTTAACAACCCTGTCCACTTGGGTGGCCATTTTAAGGGATCTATGTATCTGCACACCAAGATCCCTCTGTTCCTCCACACTGCCAAGAATCCTATCCTTAATTCTGTACTCAGCTTTCAAATTCGACCTTCCAAAATGCATCACCTCGCATTTATCCAGGTTGAACTCCATCTGCCACCTCTCAGCCCCAGAGATTGTGCTCCAATTATCCACACATTGGAAGCCCTCCCTCCTACATCAGCCCTGTAGCCACATGTTTAGCTGCACTCTCTCCCTATTTCTTATCTCGTTATCATGTGGCACTGGTAGTAATCCAAAGATAACTACCCTGTTTGTCCTGGACTTCAGTTTCCAAATAACTCCCTGTACTCGGTTTTCACATTCTCAGTCCTTTTTCTACCTATGTCATTGGTACCGATACGTACCATCACTGCTGGTTGCTCACCTTCTCCCTTGAGGATCTTGAAGACGTGATCTGAGACATCATGGACCTGGCACCCGGGAGGCACTGTACCATCCATTCATCTTGTTCGCGTCCACAGAACCGCCTGTCTGTGCCTCTTACCATTGAATCCCCCACAACAATTGCCCTCCTATTCTTCCCCCGCTTCCCTTCTGTGCCACAGGGCCAGGCTCAGTGCCAGAGACCTGTCCACTATGGTCTTCCACTGGTAGGTCGTCCCCCAACAACAGTATTCAAAACAATACACTTATTATTGAGGGGAACAGCCACAGGGGATCCCTGCACTGTCTGCCTATTCCCTTTCCCCTTCCTGACAGTCACCCAGCGACTTTTTTTCCTGTACCTTGGGTCTGACCACCTCCCTGTAACTCCTCTCTGTCACCCCCTCAGCCTCCCGAATGATCCGGAGTTCATCCAGCTCCAGTTCCCTAACACAGTTTGAGGGGCTGGAGTTGAGTGCACTTCTCGCAGGTGAAGTCAGGGGAGACACCAGCAGCAACCCTTACCTCCCACATCCTGCAAGAGGAGAATGCAACTGCCCTATCTTCCATTCCCTCTGCTCTAGATTTCCAGAAGAATATAAAAAAGCCTTACCTTACTGACCCTCTACACAGTTTTATTTTCATTAGAGGAGGATGGGTGGGAGAACTACACGTGTAGTGTTTCGGGTTTAGCCAATGCCCGAATATATTAGTTCACTTCCTGGCTCACGCTAATTATTTTTTTTTGGACAAGATTCCTCTCCCCTTCCCACAGACCCTTTTTCCCAGTTCCAACACTCTCCTCCACCTGGATCCCTCCCTCTGACCTCTTACCTGTATTCAGTCTATTCATTGAGAACTATCGATGTGACAGTAGTCACCTGAATTTCGCTGCCTCTCTCACCAAATCCAACCTATCTCCCTCCGAGATAATGGGAACTGCAGATGCTGGAGATTCCAAGATAATAAAATGTGAGGCTGGATGAACACAGCAGGCCAAGCAGCATCTCAGGAGTGCTCCTGAGATGCTGCTTGGCCTGCTGTGTTCATCCAGCCTCACATTTTACTATCTCCCTCCGAACTGACCGCTCTCCGTGCACTTAGATCAAACCCTGACTTTGTCATTAAGCCTGCCGATAAGGGTGGTGCTGTTGTAATTTGGTGTCTCTCCATTGTCCACTGTCCTCTCCATTGAAGGGGCTGAGCGCCAGCTCTCAGATACCTCCACCTACCTTCCCCTGATGCATCAGGCCATTGTATCTACTATGGTAACTGATCGCATTTCATCTGGTGACCTCCCTCCCGCCACTGCTTCCAAACTGATAGTCCCCAAGCCCCGCACAGCTCACCTATACCTCCTTCCAAAAATCCACAAACTGTCTGGGCAGACCCACTGTTTCAGCCTGCTCCTGCCCCACAGAAATCATCCCGTCCTACCTTGACTCAGTCTTCTCTCCCTGGTATAATCCCTGCCCATGTAGAGTTCTGAGGAAGGGCCACTGGACCCGAGACGTTAGCTCTGATATTTTTCTTCACAGATGCTGCCAGACCTGCTGAGTTTCCAGCAACTTTTGTTTCTGTTTTAGTTCCTAAAATTGTTGAGCTGAATTGTTGGAGTTTGCAATAAAGTTCTCAGAATTTTCAAGGTGGGTCAAGCTTTCTGATTTATCAACAAGCATCAGGAAGGCTTTTGCAGGCATTTGCATGCCATGCAGATTCATTGCAAGGATAGTTCACCAGAGTTAGGCTTCTCTTCCCAAAGAAGGTCTACCCTTGAAGGAAAAGCCAGTAAAATTTATGAATGATGCACACTGCTCTGTCTTGTGTCGTGTGTCTTGGAACAGGGCTCCAGCACAACAAGTACATTCATTACTGGAGAGATAATGGGAGCTGCAGAAACTGGAGAATCCGAGATAAAAAAGTGTGGAGCTGGATGAACACAGCAGGCCAAGCAGCATCTTAGGAGCACAAAAGCTGACGTTTCGGGCCTAGACCCTTTATCATTACTGGGTTTTTTTTCAAAATTGGGTTTTCCCTCATAAACACAGGTGAGTAATGCATGTGTTTAGATTCATGGCAGCTGTAGGTGGGGTCCTCACATTCCTGGACTTAGGAATGAGTAACCACTGCTCTGTCCTCTGCCTGGGAGAGTTTTTCTGTGTCAGGCCATGATTAAGTTGGATCTTGAGTTGCCCAGCGATGGGAAGGTGACTGAGGGAGGGAGGCTGGTCTATAATGGACACGAGACAGGAAGGCTGGTCAAGGGTGGAGTCTGTCTCGGCAAAGGCGATGGGCTAAGTAGGGAAAGATGGAGCAGTCGGAATATTTAGCTGCAGGCATCCACTTTGAGAGCCCATGTGGCTTTCATGTAATAAATACCTGCCCAGGAAATTTGGCACCCAGACCTCTGAGCCTGTAAGGTAACAGTGGCATGTCAATGGCCTGTACTTACCCAGCCCTGCACAATATGCTCCTTGCTCACACAAATGCAATGAGCTGACAAATGCAGATTTGCACAAGAAAAGCCAACCCGCCCCCAAGCAGAAGTGACAACCACTTCCATGCCTACGTCTGAACTTGTACTCCAGGCAGAAGGTCCCAGTCCTAGTTTTTTGTAAGCAGTCTGACCTGTTGGATATTACATGAGGTCCCAGTTAGGTTTATAAATCAACTTTAACCTCAACTATTTTATGTTTGAAGAATATGGTAATGCAACATTTAGATGCCAAAACTTTTGATTTACAGAAGTTTTTCTGTAGGTTTATGAGACAGTGGTGCTGGCAAAAATGCAGAGTAAATGGCAGGTGCTTAAAAAGAGAGTTGGAAATGGGCTGCATTGAACTGAGCAGGTTGTTTTCTTTAAGGACACATTTTGTTACCTTTAAACTTGATCCAATCTCTCATGTTGTACCCTCTGAGGTCATCCAACACTCTACTACTGTGTCCCAACTTGCAACGTTATCCTTGTGCTTGCTGATCTATGAAGTAGCATTTCAGTTTTCACATTTCCATCTTTGTTCCATAGCCTCTTCTTTCCCATTTTTGTAACCTCCTCCCTTCCACGACCCTCCAAGATGTCTGCAGTTCTCCAACTCGGGTCTTTTGAGCATTCCCGATTCTAACCAATCCTTCGTTAACTACTCAGCTACCTGGGCCCAAAGCCTCTCCTCCAGTTTGGATTCACTACATAAAATGTAATCTTTTTGATCAAACATTTGGTCACCTGTCATAATATATCTGTGTTGTATTTGTGTGTCACATTTTGTTTGGTAACATGCCTGAGAAACACCCTGAAATAGTTTAATGAGTTCCATTCTATTTGTGCTGTATCCAGAGCCAGGTTCTTGTCTCATTGTCTGCTGGTGGGGCTGTTTTGTGGCAGTTTTTGCCAATGGTGGTTTGCAACTATTGTGCACCTTGTTCTGTCCTCCTCAGGGACAGTGAGAGGAGGCAGGTATCAAGCCCACCTCAGTTAGAACAGGAATTAAACCCATGTTTTTGGCATTATTCAGAATCACACACTAGTCAACTGCACTAAATGGTCCCTGTTTGCTGTGCATAAGGTGCAATATAAATGCACATTATTTTTATTGCATGGATCACTTGGTACAGCATTGCTTGCTTGTTTCAGACCCAGTTCCTCTTGTCACTGCCCTTTGTGTGCTTTGGGAAGTCGAAGGCCTCCGAATACAAAGTTTATTTTGCAAACAGAAACCTGATTAACCAGTGCTGGCGTTTTGAATGAAGTCCATTTTATTAACCTCACCTTCGAGAATCAATAGCCAGTATTGCGAGGACAACATGTTAAAGCTAAGCTCACAGCCAGAGCCAGCAATATTCACACTTGGCATCAGATATGACTGCCTTGAAATAAGTTGAACTGATGATAGGAGTTCCCATTCTCAATCAGCCTTCGCTTTCATAGCCCAGGGCGGGGTTAGCCAGCTGGTTTCGAACTCCGCCATTCCTAAATTCTCCATTTTGTACGCACCCCCCCACCCCATCCCATTCATCCTAAACAGCTAATATATTTACTTTTTAATGATATTTAGTGCAGAATTCTGGAATCTTCTATCTGCACTCATTCATGTCAAGTGTTAAAGAGCCCAATGTGCCAGGTGGTTTGGCTACAGTCACAGTGGAGACACCTTCTGATGAATCTCCTGCCCTTCACGGTCAAGTCTGGAGTATAATAGCCCGAGCATTACTGTCTGACATCAGCACTCATCTCTCCTGTATCCAAACAGGGCCCTAGACACCTGTGTTCTTGACTCCTTTCCCTGGAATTAGGCTGCTCAAAACACAGTGTATCCCTGTCTTACTGAGTTCAAATCTTCCTGTCACCTATACCTTGGCAATTCCAAAGGGATGCTCCAAACTGAAGGCTTCCCTGAATGTGGACTTCATAGAGTCACAAAGCATTGAAACAGGCCCTTCAGTTCACCATGTCAAGCTGACCAACAAACACCAAACTACACTGATCCCAGATATAATAGGAACTGCAGATGCTGGAGAATCCATGATAACGATATGGAGCTGAATGAACACAGCAGGCCAAGCAGCATCTTAGGAGCAGGAAGCTGATGTTTTGGGCCCAGACCCTTCATCAGAAAAAGGATCTAGGATTTTTCTGAAGAAGGGTCTAGGCCCCAAACGTCAGCTTCCTGCTCCTAAGATGCTGCTTGGCCTGCTGTGTTCATCCAGCTTCACACTTTGTTGCAGTAATCCCATTTGCCTTCACTTGGTCTGCAGCCTACTATACCCTGGCATTTTCAGTGCACATTTGCCAATCCCTCCCAATTTTCCTCACTGCCCAAACTCCCCTGCTGCTTGAACTGCCCCCACCACCCCCCCCCCAAGTGTTTTCCAGGGGGCTGCAGCTATGCAATTCCTTAGCAGCCTCCCTTGGCATTGCACACGGCAAATCAAAAACAAGGAAAGAAACAAACTCTATTTGGGAAGAAAAAAAACAAAGTTGCTGGAAAAGCTCAGCAGGTCTGGCAGCATCTGTGGAGGACAATACAGAGTTAACATTTCAGGTCCGGTGACCCTTCCTCAGATCCTTCCTTTGAGGAAGGGTCACTGAACCCAAAACGTTAACTCTGTTTTCTCCTCCACGGATGCTGCCAGACCTGCTGTGTTTCTCCAGCACTTGCCGCTTTTGTTTCAGACTTCCAGCATTCACAGTTCTTAGTTTTATTTAAGTATTCAAGCCTTTTCCCATTAATGGGGTGGGTGAAAGGATAACTCCAGGCTCTAAGTGTACCTAACTCATTCAGCAGACATCAGCCTGGTTTTCCTTTACAATGATGCCAGAACCTGCCAATCTGATGCACACTCCCTTCTTGTCCTCATCGTAGCCAATATCCACCCCTTAACTTTCACTCCAGTTTTTTATTTTCTGTCATGTTATGAACCCTGTGCTCTTGGCTTCAATGTTTTAATGATTAACTCCTCATTGAGGAAGGAATGGGGAAAATTGCTGCAAATTACTGTAAATATCCTGATGCTCTGTAGTTGCAGTTTGTACTTTGTATTGGAGAAGTCACAGCTCCACCCTTGCTTTGACCTCGAAACAAAGAAGCACAAAAACAGTAATGTCGAGGGAACTCCCTCAATTCCAATGTAAGAATCATAACAGCACAAGCACAGGGACAGGAGGAGCCCATTCAACCTATTCCACAACTTGCAAAGAGCATGTCTAATCCTTATATCCACGTGAACAAAAACCAATCAGTCCTGGATTTGATATTTACAATTTATCTAGCATTGTTTACAGTTTATAGAAGAAAGCCCAATTATCTAACACTTTGCACCTGCAGGTTTCCTTTTGCTGCTGAAAGGTCTGGTGCTAATGTAGACTATGCTCTCCAGACTCCCCAATTAATCAAAGAGGTTTATCTCTGTCTGTCCTGCCTGTACCCCTTCATTTATTGAAAGGTTTGACCAAATCATCCCTTAACCTTTGACATTGCATATCCCTAGATGGTGCAGTCAGGCTCGAATGGCTGAACATTCTCCTTCTGCCTCATAACAATTTGGTGATTCTGTGTTTCCTTAGAGTTGAGAAGGAGCCCATTCAGCCAACCCTTCCCATGTCAGCTTTTGAAAGAGTTAACTAATTAATTCCTCTCATGCTGCCCTTTTTGTACAGTCCCCTTGTCATGTGCTGTCCTGATTAGGACAGATACTCACATAAAACATTAAGTTGTAGGAGCAGAAATAGGTCATTCAGCCCCATTAAATCTGCAACATCATTCAATTACATCATAGCTGATCTGATAATCCTTAATCTCACTATCCTGTCTTTGCCCATTGCCCTTGATTCCCTGATTGATTAAAATTCCTTCTATTTCAGCCTTGAATATACTTAATGACCCAGCCTCAATAGCGCTCTGGTGAACAGTTCCACAGATTCACTCCCCTCTGAGAGAAGAAATTCCTCTTAATCTGTGTTTGAAATGTGTACCCTGTTACTTTGGACCAGATAACTAAGACCAAAGTGAAAGTCAGGATGTATGGGTCATTATCAAGTTGTGCTCAATTTGTCTTGGGTGCTGTGCCACAGGGATCTGTGATGGATCCTTAACTATTGAAGACCTATATTGAGTTGGATGAACTGACCAACTTGTAGACAAATTTGCTGATCATACAGAGGTGGATGGGAAAGTAAATTGTGAAGAGAATGTAAAGAGCCTGCAATGGGATATAGAGTAAAATTCATGCCCAGACAGGAACTGGGATGTGCCAATAAATTGAAAATACTTTCTCTGAAGATGAGTCATATTGGACTTGCCAGACCTGCTGAGTTTCTCTAGCACTTTGTTATTTCAGTCCCTTCATCTGTCTGCTGTGGCTTCATATGCTCTGGTGGCGTCTACAGTCTCTGATACTATCAGCTTGGTTAACAGCTTGGGTATATTTTCATCCGAGTTCAGAAGAATGAAAGGTGATCCTGTGGAAGCATATAAGGTTCAGAGTGGGGGTGGGGACATCTTAACAGGATAAACGCTGAGAGGACATTTCCCCTCAAGGGGAGTCTATAACTAGGAGCAGTGTTTTAAAAATAAGGGATTATTCCCTTAAGATGGAGATATGAAGGATTTTGTTTTCTCAGGGCTGAATATCCTTCCAAAAGTATAGTAGAGGCTGTGTCATTCAATATAGTCAAGACTGAGCTAGACAGATGTCGAGCTACATGGTAGTTGAGTTTTACAGATCAGCCAGAAAAGTGGAGTTAAGGCCATAATCAGACCGGTAAAGATTGTATGGAACACCAGAGTATACTTAAGAAGCTGAATGGCCTACTCCTCCAATTTCTTATCATGTTACATTTCACTCTGCATCATCATTGAGAGAACATCATCAGTGCTCACACTGAAGCAGTTCATGTAGATGGCCCATGACTATCTTCTCAAACCAAATTAGGATGGATAATAAATTCCAACCTGTCAAAAACACATCTGGTGGATGAATTTAAGAACCTCAATGAATTCCAGGAATCACATCATTAGGCCTTTCTCATTTAACATTCTTTTCAATTCCAGCCTCACTTTCAATTCTTTGATAGAAATGTAAGGCAAAGTCTGAGTTGTTTCAGGTTTTTTTGGATGGATTTGCCCTGCAAGGTTCGAGTGTTTTCATGTTGTATCTTATCAAACTCACATTATTAATTACTTCCCTCTCCATATTGGCATCTCCATGTCTGATTCTGGCCCCAACTTACCATGCACCGTTCCCAGAACAACTTGTCACTCAGTGAACACCGCAGAACTCACCAGTAGTCTCTGTAATTGCACCTTCTTTCAAAGCCTATTGCGCATCTGGACCAGCCCTGAGCTACCCTGCACGGTTTCTGATATTTGCCCCAGAGATGGCAGAGAAGGGAAACTCGTGTCCAGCTTGATGGGCAGAGACCTAGAGGAACTGCTGGGCTGGTGCAGAGATTGGACTACTTCTTGCCCTAGGGCCAACAGACAAGGGCACAATACCAGACCCTGCCCAGCCTAGATTGAGGGTGCTCCTCCCCTGGGTCAGTGCGGTCTCTGCTGCCTGAAGGAATGCCCAGTGCTGTAAGCTGAAGGTCAATGACCTTCTCCACGTTGCCAGGGTAAATGCTGCCATCTTCACTCTGATACCTCCATCTCTACTAATGTCCCCACTTCCCAACGCTCAAGGTGTAGCCCTCTAACTATTGCTACAACATTTTCCCCCACTGTAACATACATCTCTGGAGAGTCGGTGTGGACTTGTTGGGCCCAATGGCTGTTTTACGCACTCTAGGTATTCTAGGACATATTGGTTTATCACCCACCAACACACCCACCCCTGCATTGCCCTCTGTGCTGCCTAGCCAGAGGGACACCTCCCTGCCTGCACCAACAGTAATATCTGTGACCCCCTGTTTCATCACCTACCTCTCTCTCATTCTGGAAGAATACAGCTGACACTGGGGGCAGAGAGCCAGGAAGGGGTGCTGGGCTGCCCAACATTTGACTCCTCATCAGTTATTTGGAGAGCATCCTGACTCTGCCTGCTCCAAGTGGCTGGCTGACCACAATGAAGCCCTGGATTGGTATCAGATGCTGCCCTTGAACTTACTGTACTAAGAAACTCTGACCAAAGGCTGTCTTCCTTGACTTGCCTGAGGCCTGCTGGCAGCCATGACAAACTTCCTGGCTTTGTGCCTGCACTAAACAGCAAGGTGCAAGGAATGAGCCTGGTATCTCTGGCTCAGGAGGTAAAGTGCAAAGAAGCAAGTCACGAATTCTGTGTGTCCTTTCTCCATAGACTGTGAAAGCAAGGATGTAATGCCACACCTCTGCAAATCATTGGTCAGACTACATTTGGAGTATTGTGTTCAGTTCTGGGCACTTTATTTAAGGAAGGATGTTAAATCCCTGGAGAGAGTTGAAAGGAGAACTCTCTTCTAGATATTTACTCAATTCCCTTTCAGTCAGAACATACTGGATCACAACAACTTACTATGTAAACAAAATTCTCTCATGTCACCTCTCATTTTTTTTTGCTAATCGATCTAAACCCATGTCCCTCTGGTTACCAACTGCCCTTCCAGTGGAAACAGTTTATCCTGATTTACACAAACAAAATCCACCAATGTTACAATTTTATTGAGTTCTGCAGTCTTGGAACTTGAAGTAATTTCCTTGCTGTTAACGATCTTTGCACGCTAGATTTATATGGTTCACAAGTCAGTCTGTTGTGGAAATCCCCTTTCCAGTTTTGATATAATCATTGACCTGCTGCATGTAAATTTCATCTCAACATACACTTAATGCTCAATAAATATTAAATAAATAAGTGAATTATTGCCTAGATTCCAGCTGTGGAGTGCTCTAAACCTACAGTTATCACAAGTCTTACTGTTGTTAGAATTTACTTATGATCCTTGGTGTCATGCCTGAGTCTATTTAGTCCTTTATCAAAAAAGACTGGAAAAGATTACTGGCTGCCCAAGATTTGCCTATCTCAAGAGTGAACAAATAGACTACTCCAGGCTAATGTGAATGAACGCTCTTTCCTAAAACCAATCCATAATGGTATCATCAATTGAATGGAGCACTCAAAGACATTGTATCAATCACACCCAGTGTTAAACAACACAGGACGTTGGGATCAACATAAACACCAGCTGTTTTCTGGCACAAGACTTTGACCTTGTTAAAATCGTATGATAAAGGAGCCATATTGTTCTTATCTTTAAAGATCATAGAATTATAGAATCCCCATAGAGTGAAAGCAGGCCATTTGGCTCATTGAGTCCACACTGACCCTCCAAAGAGCATCCCACCCAGACTCACCCCCCCCCCCATTCCTATCCCTGTAACCCTGATCAGTTTCAGGTAGAAACTATTTGTAGATGGAGTTCCTTCTTTTTAAAAAAAAACCTGTTACAAGTAATCCAAGTGGCCAGGCAACTAACAGCAATACCTTGAAAAAGCAGGAGATTCCAACAAAAAGAGGAATGACCCCAACTTGTTCCAGTTAAAGTTCACCTGAGAACCACTAGCCTAAAAACTCAAACACAGGAAGCCTTATGGTCTTCTGAGAATCCTGCTGAGAATTCTGAGCCTGGAAGAGTGCATGGTATCCTCTTTGGTCAACAAAACAAATTTCAATGTTCTACTTTTGTTACCACTATGGCCAGTTAGGTATTTTATTTATTTTAGGTTTAAAATAAAAATACCCACCAATAAGGTTTCTTTAACAATAAAGTTATTGATTTACTGTAAAGAAAAAGACTTATTTGGCTAATTTGCAAAGACTATATAACCGTAAAATATAGGAGCAGAATAAAGCCTATTGGTCTGCTCCACTATTCAATCATGGCTGTTATGTTTCTCAAACCTATTCTCCTGCTTTCTCTCTGTAACGCTTGATCCCCTTACCAATCAAAGGCCTAACTATCTCTGCCTTAAATACACTTTATAACTTGCCTGCATACTCCTTGGCAACAATAACTGCTGCAGATTGACCACCCTCTGGCTCAATAGGGAGACAGAAAGCAGGAAACTATAGGCCAGTTTGTCTAACGTCTGTCTTTGGAAAATTGCCAGAGTTCATTATTATGAAAGAAATAGCAGAGCATTTAGAAAAGCTTAACACAATCAAACAGAAGCAAGACGATCTTGTGAAAGGGAAATCATGTTTTACTATGAATGACTAAAGAGTTTAGCCTTTTATTGATTAGAGTTTAAAATAATAAGAGGTGACCTTATTGAAACATACAAATTTCTGAGCCAGCTTGACAGGAGAGATACTTTTGTTCATGGTGGAATCATGAACAAAGGAAGATAGTTACAGAATAAGGGACACTCATTTAAAACTGAGATACAAAGGAAATTGTCAGAGGATATTGAACTTCTGGAATTCTCTACTCCAGAGACCCGCGGAGACAATAACCACCAAAAGTATTCAAAGAGGAGATCAATAATTTTTTGAAGTATCAGACAGTTGAGGCCCACGAGGAACTGGCACAAAAAAGCCTGCAGCAGATTAGCCCTAATTTTGTTGAATGGGGAGGCAGGCTTAAGGGACAGATTGATCTACTCCTGCTCCCGTTTCTTATGTTCTTCTGAGTTTTAACTTCAACACCCAATGTATATTCTCATATGGTGTATTCTCATTTCTGAATGATTTGATTGTGATTCATTATTTGCCTTCATACTTGAACAGAGCAAAAAGCACTAAATGCTGTGATGCAGAAATGTCTCAGTCGGTTTATTTATTTAACAGATCTAACATTCAAATGATAACATGCAATCCATGAGACAGCATCATGGTTGTCGGGTTTGTTCATATTGAGCAGCCCTCGCAAGCAAAACAGGGGAGTTCTCCTGGAATCCAGCAAACCCATGGTAGTGACCTCTGACCTGAGCGTTTTCCAATGCACGGAGTGATAATCCTTGGGGGTGAGATGAAATAGCCCACTCATTGTAGAATGATGAGGAAGATCAGTTTCAGGGTCCCAGAACTGAAGGAGATAATTCAGGAATCATTCATTCCAACATTATGCAGATGCCAATGCAGACTTAAAGGGCCTCTTCAGTATTGTTTGATTCTATGTCAGGGAGCAGGAGAGAATTTCTGCTGAAAATCATTCTCAGAATGTTGGCAAGGTTGACATTCATTGCCTATCCCTAGTTGCCCTTGATCTTTTTGGTAGTTGAATGCCACGGACAGGTTTCATGAGTTATTTCAGAAGGCTGTTAAATCTTAGCCACATTGGTATGGGCCTGGAGTTACTCATAGACCCTGACTGGATAAGGGCAGTACTTTTCCTTCCATTAAATGAATCTGTTTGGGTATTACAAGAATCTGACAGCTTTGTGATCACTTTTCGTGAGCAGGACTTTATATTTTCCATTTTTAATTGTATTTAAATTCCCAAACATCCACCAGGAAGCTTTGAACGCTTATGTTCTCAATTATTAAACCAGATATCTGGAGTACAATATAGTAACACAACTACATCTAATCTGTATTCAGAATTTAGGAGAGGCAATTTCACAGGATGATTAATTATAGTATTACAGGGATAGAAGCTGGCCATGGAAAAGGCTTGTAGGAGAGAAAGGTGAGAGCAGGATAATCAAACAACAGACTTATCATTAAAATTACATCTGCTTTAAAGCTACTTTCTATCTGATTTGGCATTTGTCTTTTTCTGTCACAGTGATCTTGTGGATAGCTTTGCATAGAGGTTTATAACTAATGTGGAATCAATTGTTGTGTAAAGTTTTTTCACATCACAGGACAGCTGAAATTGAAAGTGCAGCCACTGTCAGTGTAGTTAATGATTGAGGTCCTGTTTGTTAAACATTGTGAAAATGGCCAGAAAATCCTTATTTCCCTGTGCCCGAGATGGTTTTTGACTTTCAGACTTTGCACACACCACTTCCTACCCCCACCAACCAGAATATCTTCCAACTGAGAACATTGAATCCCCTGGCCTCTTGTTTTGTGAATTTTGTGTTGATGGGATGTTGGTGTTAGCAACAGGAACATTTTCATCTATTACAATGTTCAATACAGTAAATGCCAACATACAGAAGCAGAGCAACTTGTTTATAAAAACCAGTAGAACTGCGGATGCTGTAAATCAGGAACAAAAAAAGAAGTTGCTGGCACAGCTCAGCAGGTCTGGAAGCATCTGTGAATAGAAATCAAAGTTAATGTTTCGGGTCCAGTGACTCTTTCTCAGTACACTGGACCCGAAACGTTAATTTTGACTTCAATTCACAGATGCAGCCAGACCTGCTGTGGCAGATCGGGTTCAGAATTGGCTGAAACTTAGAAGATAAAGGGTGGTAGTGGACAGAAAATATTCAACGTGGTGCTCAGTTACGAGTGGTGTACCACAAGGATCTGTTCTGGGTCCTCTTCTATTTGTGATTTTTGTAAAGGATTTGGATGAAGAAGTGGAACGGTGGATGAGTAAGTTTGTGGACTGATACAAAGGTGGGTTGAGTTGTGGATAGTGCGGAGGGCTGTTCCAGGTTACAAAGGGATATTGGTAAGATGCAGAGCTGGGCTGAGAAGTGGCTGATGGAGTTTAACCGTAAAAAGTGTGAGGTGATTCATTTTGGAAAGACAAATTTGAAAGCAGCATACAGGATTAATGGAAAGATTTTTGGCAGTGTGGACGAGCAGAGGGATATCTGGGTTCATGTCCACAGTTCCCTGCAAGCTGCCAAACAGGTGGATAGAGTTGTTAAGAAAGAGTATGGTGTGTTAGCTTTCATTAATAGAGGGATTGAGTTCAAGAGCCCTGAAGTTATGCTCCAGCTATATAAAAGCCTGGTTTGGCCACATCTGGAGTATTGTGTCCAGTTCTGGTAACCTCATTACAGGAAAGATGTGGAAGTGTTAGAAAAGGTGCAGAAGAGATTTACCAAGATGTTGCCAAGAATGGAGAGAAGATCTAATGAGGAAAAGTTGAGACAGCTAGTGCTTTTCTCTTTAGAACGACAAAGGATGAGAGGTGACTTGATAGAGGTGTACAAAATGATCAGAAGTATCGATAGTGTGGACGCCAGAAACTTTTTCCTAAGGTGTAGGTAGTTATTATGAGGGGGCATAGTTTTAAAGTGAGTGGAGGTAGATATTGGGGAGATATCAGAGGTGTATGGATGATAGTATAAGGTAAGGGTGGAGGTTAGGTAGACCTTAGGTTTAGGGTAAAAGTTCGGCACAACATCATGGGTGGAAGGGCCTGTACTGTGCTGTACTGTTCTATGTTCTACAGAGGGGAGCTTCTCCATATATACTGCCCTTGACCTTCTAGTGGATTCAGTGGCAGTGGTTGTAGATTTGGAAGATGCTGTCAAGGGGGTCTTGGTGAGTTCCTACAGTGTATCTTGTAGATGGTCCACACTGCTGCTACTGAGCATTGGTGATGGAGGGAGTGGATAGAGTCATAGACTTGTACAATTCAGAAATGGACCCTCCGATCCAATTCGTCCATGCCAACCAGATATCGAAAATTAATCTGGTTCCATTTGCCAGCATTTGGCCCATGCCCCTC
This sequence comes from Stegostoma tigrinum, assembly GCF_030684315.1. NCBI lineage: Eukaryota > Metazoa > Chordata > Chondrichthyes > Orectolobiformes > Stegostomatidae > Stegostoma > Stegostoma tigrinum. Next base: position 3,026,632 of record NC_081384.1, on the reverse strand, counting down.
CAAACCCTTCCTAATCATATGCCCATCTGGATGCCTTTTAAATGCTGTAATTGTACCAAACTCCACCACTTCTTCTGGCAGCTCACTCCATACAAACACCACCCTCTGCATGAAAAAGTTGCCCCTTTAGATCCCTTTTAATCTTTCCCCTCTCACCTTTGTTTGCACAGTCTTTCTCATTCTTCCCTACACCTGTAACTCTGATCTAGAGCAGAACATGCCCCTCGTGATATTGTTGCATGACCTTTCAGCACCATCCTTCTTACACTGAAGCTTCCTCCCAAATGCCCCACAGCTTGTTTATTGGCCAGACATCCTAATCAGAAAACAGAACATCATTTTCTTTGCACTATTATATAGCCTTTGGGACTTCCCCAACAGTGTTTCCACCCCATCATCAATGTTTTTATAACTAATGAATCAATATATTTAAAAATGGACAAACTGGGTACTCTTAATGTCTCAAAGATACTAAGAACTGCCAATGCTGGAGTCAGAGATAAAACAGTTTGGAGCTGGAGGAACACAGCAGACCAGGCAGCATCAGTGGAGCAGGAAAGTTAAAGTTTTGGGCCGGGATCCTTTTTCAGAAATGGGGGAGGGTGAAGGGAGCTCAGAAATAAATAGAGAGGAGGGGTGGGGCTGGGGAAGGTAGGTGGGATGGTGGTAGGTGGGATGGCGGTAGGTGACTGCAAGTGGGGATTGGTCAGTGAGGTGGGAGGAGAGGATAGGTGGGAGAGAAGATGGTCAGGTTGTGTCAGCTTAGGGAGACGGGGATGAGAGGGAGGGTTGGTCATGGGATGAAGCCGGGGTTGGGGAGATTTTGAAACTGGTAAAGTCCACATTGAGACCATTGGGTTGCAGGCTCCTGCGGCGGAATATGAGATGCTGCTCCTCCAGTTTCTGGGTGGTGTCATTGTGACACTGGAGGAGGCCCAGGATGGACATGTCGTCCAGGGAGTGGCGGTGGGAGTTGAAATGGTTTGTGACTGGAAGGTGTTGTTGATTGTCACAAACAGAGCACAGGTGATCTACAAAGCAGTCTCCGAGCCTGCGCTGATCTCACTAATGTATAGCAGGCCACATCGGGAGCAGCGGATACAATAAAGCACATTGGCAGATGTGCAGGTGAACCTCTGTCTGATGTGAAAGATTTATTTGGTTCCATGGATGGAGAGGAGGGGGGAGGTGTAGGGACAGGTGTAGCACTCCCTGCGCTTGCAGGGAAAGGTGCTGGGGTGGTGGGGTTAGTGGGGAGTGTGGAGCGGATGAGGGAGTCGCGGAGAGAGTAGTCCCTATGGAAGGCAGATGGGGGTGGGGTGGGAAATATATCTTTGGTTGTGGGTCGGATTGTGGGTTGTGGAAGTGGCAGAGAATGACGGGTTGAATCCGGAGGTTGGTGGGGTGATACATGAGGACAAGGGGGATTCTGTCTTTGTTTTTGTTGGGGGGAGGGGATGTGAGGGCAGAGGTGTGGGAAACACAAGAGATGTGGTTGAGGGCATTTTCGACCACCACAGGGGGGAAGTTGCGGTCCTTGAAATAAGAGGACATCTGGGATGTGTGGGAGTGGAATGCCTCATCTTGGGAGCAGATGTGACGGAGGCGGAGGAATTGGGAGTAAGGAATTGCATTCTTGCAGGAAAGTGAGTGATAGGAGGTGTAGTCCAGGTAGCTGTGGGAGTTGGTGGGCATGAAATAGATGTTGGTTTCGAGGCGGTCACCAGAGATGGAGACAAGAGGCCCAGGAAGGAGAAAGAGATGTCAGTCATGGTCCAGGTGAACTTGTGGTTGGGGGTGAAAGGTGTTAGTAAAGTTGATGAACTGCTCGAGCTCCTTATGGGAGCACAAGGCAGCACCGATATAGTCATCGATGTAGTGGAGGAAGAGTTTGGGGGATGGGTCCAGTGTAACAGCAAAAAAGGGACTGGTCCACGTATCCTACGAAGGGGCAGGCATGGCTTGGGCCCATGTGGGTTCCCATGGCCACCCCTTTCATCTGTAGGAAGTGGGAGGAGTTGAAGGAGAAGTTGTTAAGGGAAGGATGAGTTCTGTTAAGTGGATGAGGGCTTCGGTAGTGGGAGGCTGGTTGAGCCTGGAGGAGAGGAAAAGGCAGAGGGCTTTTAGGCCATCCATGTGGGAATACAGGTGTACAGGGATTGGATGTCCATAGTAAAGATGGGTGTTGGGGGCCAGGAAATTGGAAGTATTGGAGGAGGTGGAGAATGTGGGTGGTATCCCAGACATTGGTGGGGGGTTCCTGGACCAGGGAGGAGAAAATAGCATCAGGGTATGCAGAGAAAAATTCAGTGGGGTGGAGACAATGGGTCAGCTGGGACAGTCAGGTTTGTGGATTTTGAAAAGGAGATAGAAGTTGCGGGGTTGGAGAATGATGAGTTTGGAGGCTGTGAGTGGGAGGTCACCTGAGGTGATGAGGTTATGGATGGTTTGGGAGATGATGTTTTGGTGATTGTGGGTAGGGTCATGATCGAGGGGGCAGTAGGAGGAGGTGTTGGAGAGTTGGCGCCCTGCCTCGGCAACGTAAAGGTCAGTGCGCCATACTACAACTGCGCCCCCCCTTGTCTGCGGGTTTGCTGGTGACGTTAGGGTTGGAGTGGAGGGTGCAGAGGGCTGCATGTTCCGTGGGGGAGAGGTTGGCATGAGTGAGAGGGGTGGAGAGGTTGAGGCGATCAACGTCGCGATGGCACTTGGAAATGGAGAGGTCAAGGGAGGATAGGAGGCCTTTGGGTGGTGTCCAGGAAGAGGTGTTGTCTTGGAGGTGGGAGAAGGGGTCTGTGGAGGGTGGGTTAGACTCGCGGTTAAAGAAATAGGCAAAGAAGCAGAGGTGGTGGAAAAACTGTTCGACGTCCATGTGTGAGTGGAATTCATTGATGTGTGGACAGAGGGGAATGAAAGTTAATTCTTTACTGGGAACTTGATGTCTGCATTTGTTTGCACCTGGGATTTGCATATAATGGTATCGTAAAGATCAATCCCCTATTTCTGGAGATTGATGGCAATCACAGAGATTTAGCATCTCTACAGTGGTCACATATTGGGAGCGCACCACACCCAGTGGGAGCAGAGATAAGATAAATCAAAAGCTTGAATGATATAAAGCTTGAGTTTGAAAAGTCCTTTGGAGGGGAGAGTGTGAGCAGAGTCAAATTCTCTGAAGGCTGAGTTCAGAACCATAGGGGCACAAATTTATCTACAGTTCCATCTGTTACATTTTGTGTAATGTAACCATTTTAATTGAAATCATAAAGAGGTTACAGTGTTTCCATATGAAGGATGTACAGATTGGGAACTCCCATCCCATGAGGGATGTGGATGCTGAAGAAATTAATGAAATCTGCATCACTGAGATCTCTGTTGGGTAAGGGGATTGAGGAACAGTATAGTGTTGGCTGTGTAACTGAGGTGTCATTCACTCAAATGGAAACAAAAATTGGTGGAGAAACTTCTAGCAGCATCTGTGAAGAGAAATGCGGAGTTACAGTTTCTGTTTTTATTTCAAATTTCCAGCTGCCTCGGTTATTTGCTTTTAATCGATCACCGTTTACTCACTCCACTGAGGATTGAGGCTGACAACCTCAAATTTGTAATTTTGATAACTTGCAAAGCAAATAGTTCTAAATTATTTGCAGAGCCGATCAATCTCCAACTGGGGCTTGCCTGTCCTTGAGGTCATTTGGAGAGGCAAAGCCAAACTTATCAGATTCTATGTGTACTGAAAGTGAATCACTGCCAACTGAAACTCTGACTCTATGTTTAAACCTGATATCGCACATACCCAGTCCAGACACCTGAACATCTGATACAGATGGACCTTGTTTTTCGAGAAGCCCAGTGCCCTGCTGTTTGCTTTTCCCACAGACTGGCTGGACTCTTACTGCAATCAAAGTCCCACTGAGAAAAAGCTGCATTGATTGTGAATCCAAAACTCAACATGAGCATTATATTTGAAACCAGGATAATCTATGCCCTCTCAGGGTAACCTATAAAATCTCACAGCACTATACTAAAGAAGAGCAGGTGAGCTCCTCCCATTGTCTTGTCGAATATTTATTCCTTAGTTAACACATCTAAGAAAAGATTTCCTGGACATTATCACATTGCTGTCTGTGGGATCTTGCTGTGCATAAATGTGTTGCCAGATTGCCTACATTACAACAGTGACTACATTTCAAATAAAGCACTTACAGCGCTGTAAAGTGGTTCAGCAATGGGCTGAAGTTTTTAATGGTGCTATATAAATACAGATCTTTGTTATCAGTGCCAGAAGCATGTATAAAGATGCTTTAACTTAAAAAAAATTCACAAAGATAATTCAAAGAATAATAAGCAGCCTTCAAAATAACAACCATCCCAGGGAAGTATGAAACATACTGTGTGTTACAGTTCCGTCCTGTTTTAAGCTGACAGTTGTTGTATATAAAATATCTTGGTTTCAATGATTGCTCTGCTGAAGCCAACCAATAGAGAGGAAGTAGTTAGCTAGTGTCTGGTTGAGAGCAGGGTTTCACTTCATGGAAATTGTTATTTGTCAGTTTCTTTTGGCACTGTGCATTAAGAGTAGTCTAACCTGTCCCATTAGTAATATTTCATGTATAACTGCTGGAGTCAGCCCAGGATAAAAATAAACACATCCAAATGATTGAGGAGGTGCTGTGCTCGAGGCACAATCAACCAAAGGTCCGAGTCTAGGGCGTTCGGAGGGCTCAAAATCAGCAACGGGCGATGTTATATGTTGAGCACCATCAGGTTCTAAATCTTTGAAGTCATCGATTCTTCCTTGCATCTTTGGAGTTTCACTGGTCTTAAGTAGTAGCTGAAGGCGAACAAAGCAAATGAAAATGGAAATCTCAGCTTATCATCCGCTGTTAGTGTCTTTTGTTATATTTTAATTTTCTTTCTTTGTCAGCAGAAGACTGGAATGAAAGAGTCCTGAGACTGATACTAGGCGTGACACTGGTTTTGCACAGTCCCTCAAAGTCAGTGATAGGCATAAACGCAGGGGAACAAAATACAAACATTGCGTTAACTTCTGAGACTCTATCTGGGGCCACACGGTGGAACAACATCAAAATGTCAACGGAGGCCGCAATGCTTGGGAGCATCCTAGCCCAGCGCGGCTGAACACAGTCCACGAGATGGGATGGGGGAGTTCCCACAGACACACGGTGTGAGCGGAGAGTTGGTTTGGTTTCGGGGTGGGACCAGCAGAGGGCTCAGTGCACAGTATCAGGTTACGCTGGGTATCAGACGCTGTGCTAGTGATGATCACTGGGTGACAAAACCAGGTAACCAGGCGACTGACACAAACAAACACAGCAGAGACAGAAGATACAAGTATCACCCCAGCAACATGAGAATCAGAATTTTTATTACGAATGAAAAATGTAATGAATAATGTAATTAAGATTAATCTTAAATTATGAGATCTGCTGCTCAGTATTTCCAGTGTGAGTTAATTTACAGACGTTTATTTCAAAGTCAATGATATACATATTTTGGAAATAGAATAATTCTTTTGCTTCTTTCTTTCTTTCCCACAAGTGCAGCAATTTTTTTTTAAATATACTTTCATGGGGCAAGGGTGCTACTGCATTTGTTATCCATCCCTAACTGTTATTGTAGTCAGTACAGTTAAGAGTCAACTATCTTGTAGTTTAGGTACAGAGTAAAGCCTCCTCTACTGTTTTAACTGAAGGTAATACACAGCCTTTTTTTCCCTGAAGAAGGGTCTAGGCCCAAAACGTCAGTTTTCCTGCTCCTCTGATGCTGCTTGGCCTTCTGTGTTCATCCAGCTCCACACCTTGATATCTCACAGTCTCCAGTTGTCTCTCTCTCTCTCTCTCTCTGAGCAATCCTATGCTCTGGTAAGACTATGGCAAGTTTACCTTTAAGTCCGGAATAATGCAGACTTTTCATTTCATGATGGAACAGTCCAGGACAGAGACAGTATGGGGTCAGATACAGAATAAAGCCCTGTCTACACTGTCCTCATCAAACACTCCAAATGCAAACATTGTGGGGGGGGGGGGTGTCAAATACAGAAGTTGCTGGAAAAGCCCAGCAGGTCTGGCAGCATCCGTGATGAATAAATCAGAGTTAATGTTTCAGGCCAGGTGACCCTTCCCCAGTTCTGATTAACTCTGATTTTTCCTACACTGATCTGCCGTACCTGCTGAGCATTTCCAGCAACTTCTGTTTTAGTCCCTGTTTTTATTTAGAGAATGGAAAGATTGTTCTCGGTGCACCCAGGGCTTGTTTTATCTCCTGTATTATTTCTTAGGCAGCAAGTTTCCAGGTACAACAATCAACAAGTGTCAATGGAGAATGTAGCTTTTATTAACATGACTAACCCTGGCAATATTAGTTTAATTGGCCTCAGGGGACTTGTTCAGCAAAACACCTTCTTGCTGAGTCACCTGGTGAAATGTTGCCTTGTTATGAAGGTTGGTTGGTACATAGCCATACTGATCTGGGTGGTGTCCAGCTCAATTCAGGTGTCAGAACTATAACACTCTCTCATAATCAGAGATACAAAGTAATTCAAACTCTTTCCAAAATCTACCTGATTGGGCAGGTTGGGTTCTGAGTAATTGAAGAATTACATTAAGGTATCAATCTACCTTCCTATCTCCAACTTCTCTCTTCAGAGATTTTGAATAGGTTGTTGACTCCCAGCTTTTCTGCAACCCCATTTTGAATGTCTCCAAACTGGTTTCCACACCTGCCACTGCATTGAAATAGCCCTTACCAAAATCACAAATCACTTCCTGCATGACCGTGACAAAGGAAAACTCTCCTTTTTGTCATTGTTTACCTGTCTGCCACCTGTGACACAGCTGAAGAAAGATTTTGCATTTATATAGTGCCCTTTACAGTCTCAGTATGTTCTAAACCACTTTACAACTATTGTTGTACTTTTGGGGTTTGGTCATGGAGCAAACATTCACTGCACAGCAAGATCCCAAAAACACTGAAGATGACCAGATAATCAGTGATGTCTGCTGAGGGATAAATGCTAGCCAAGGTACTGAGGAGAACACCCTTCTCTTACTCAAAATGGGACGTTTTTTGAGGCTAAATGAGACCTTGTTCAATCAAGCTAGCACGTTTAGGCTGGTATCTCACTAAGTCAGTGACACCCACATCCCATGAACAAATTAAAGCAAAATGGAATTGTGCAGCACTCACTCAGTAACTGTTCAGGAAGTGTCAGCCAGGAAAACGGGTTCAAATCTCTCAAGTGGAAAAGTAAACACACATCCTTCCAACTGAGAGGTGAGTGTACTGCCCTCTAAAAATTTTGCTGAGTATTTAATTGAACAATCACAGTCCCTGATGGGATGGAGGCTGCCACTGAAGGTGACGATGGGTCAGGACTGGCCTCAGATTTTTGTTTGATCAACCTGTTTGATTGGATTACGATAAATTCCCATTGCCATCACATCCTGAAATGGGACTTGAGCTCAATGTTCATTGCCTGGGATTGAACCACAGCACCACTGGGTCATCTCCGTCTTTGTAACTTAGTGAGCTCAAACAGCAGTCAAAAATGTACATGGACTCATTTTCAGAGCCACATCACAAAATTACTATGACATAGGAGGAGGCCATTTAGTCCATCATGCCTGTACTGCTCTTCAAATGAGGGTCATTGCCAAACTTCTGATTTCCCCCAATACCTTTGCACACCATTTCTCTCTAAATAACCACCCAACACCCTCTTGAATGCCTCATTTGAGCCTGCCTCCACTACATTTCCAGGAATTGTATTCCATACCCTAACCACTTGCTGGGTGAAAAAGTTCTTTTCTTGCATCACCCTTGCTTCTTCTGGATGTCACTTTAAAATCCACGTCATTCCCTCATCGTGAGGCAATTTGAAATGCACAGACACTCGAGAAGCAAATGTAATCAAGTGGCTTTCTCAATTGTCTCAGCAGGAAGCCAGTTTTTTTTGTTCATGACTCAGACTGATCCCATTAGACTGAACAAGATATGGAACACAATGTAGGAACACCACAGATCAATGAAGGAAATTTAAATTGACAGCTTCTGTGCTCGGTGTCTGTACAGGGTCCAATGTTTGCTGCCATACCACAGGGATCAGTGTTGGATTTATGATATATCTAAACAATGTAGATGAGAATGTAGGGGGTGATCAGTAAGTTTGCAGGTGACACAAAGATTGCAAAAAAAGATTTTAGGAAGAAGGGAATAATCCGTTCATGGCTGAATACAAGGAAACTCAGAGGAATCTTGGAGTTCTTGTCAATATTAAGGAGGCTGAAGTTTAAGGTGAAAGGCAAAAGGTTTAGAGTGGATTTGAGGAAAAATATTTTCAACCAGACAGCAGTAGAGGTCTGGAATACAGTGCCTGGGAGAGTAGTTCAGGTGGGAAACCCTTTGAAAAGTACTTAAATGAGCATTCAAAACTTTAGGCCTAGTGGAGGAATGTGGGACTAGATTTAGTGCAGTTTTGATGGGCCAAAGCAACTACTCCATGATCCTATGAGTAACTTCAGACCATTCCCCTTAGATTAGATTCCCTGCAGTGTGGAAACAGGCCCTTCAGCCCAACAAGTCCACACCACCCCTTGGAGCATCCCACCCGGACCCGTCCCCCTATAACCCACACACCCCTGAACACTACAGGAAATTTAGCCTGGCTGATCCACCTAGCCTGCACATCTTTGGACTATGGGAGGAAACTGGAGCGCCTGGAGAAAACCTGTGCAGACACAGGGAGAATGTGCAAACTCCACACAGACAGTTGCTGGAAGCTGGAATCAAACTCGGGTCCCCGGTGCTGTGATGCTGTAGTGCTAACAACTGAGCCACACCACTTAGGAGTGCTTCTTTCTCTCAGACTTAGGAACCATAAAAGCTGATTAGATGCCACATTTACCTGTGATAATGGGAACTGCCGATGCTGGAGAATCCAAGATAACAAAGTGTGGAGCTGGATGAATACAGCAGGCCAAGCAGCATCTCAGGAGCACAAAAGCTGACGTTTCGGGCCTAGACCCTTCATCAGAGAGAGGGATGGGGAGTGGGAACTGGAATAAATAGGGAGAGAGGGGGAGGCGGACCGAAGATGGAGAGAAAACAAGATAGGTAGAGAGGAGAGTATAGGTGAGGAGGTAGGGAGGGGATAGGTCAGTCCAGGGAAGATGGACAGGTCAAGGAGGTGGGATGAGGTAGTAGGTAGGAAATGGAGGTGCGGCTTGAGGTGGGAGGAAGGGATGGGTGAGAGGAAGAACAGGTTAGGGAAGCAGAGACAGGCTGGGCTGGTTTTGTGATGCAGTGGGGGTGAGGGGAGATTTTGAAGCTTGTGAAGTCCACATTGATACCATTGGGCTGCAGGGTTCCCAAGCGGAATATGAGGTGCTGTTCCTGCAACCTTCGGGTAGCATCATTGTGGCACTGCAGGAGGTCCAGGATGGACATGTCGTCTAAGGAATGGGAGGGGGAGTTAAAATTGTTCGCAACTGGGAGGTGCAGTTGTTTATTGCGAATGGAGCGGAGGTGTTCTGCAAAGCAGTCCCCAAGCCCCATATGTAGAGGAGGCCACACCGGGTGCAATGGATACAATATACCACATTGGCAGATGTGCAGGTGAACATCTGCTTGATATGGAAGGTCATCTTGGGGCCTGGGATGGGGGTGAGGGAGGAGGTGTGGGGGCAAGTGTAGCATTTCCTGCGGTTGCAGGGGAAGATGCTGGGTGTGGTGGGGTTGGAGGGGAGTGTGGAGCGGACAAGGGAGTCACGGAGAGAGTGGTCTCTCCAGAAGGCAGATAAGGGTGGGGATGGAAAAGTAGTCACATTTACCTCGTGGTTTGTGGGATCTTTACGTGTACAAACCTGCTGCTGCATTTGTCTACTTTTGGCCCATCATGCCCATGGATGGCTGTTTAAAACAGCTTCCTGGCCGGCGCTCAGATCACCTCAGCTCATCAGATGAGAGCAACAGGAAGGACTTCTTGGCCCCAGAAAATCTGGCACTAACTTCACCCTCCACCATCCCATGCCCCCTCCATTCAAAAGGCCATCCCACATCCCACATCCCACATCCCACATCCCACATCCCACATCCCACATCCCACATCCCACATCAACCCCTCACACCCTCTCCCAACCCACATCACCCTCCATCCCAATTGATAACCGCGCACAGTGCACCCCACATCCCCCCATACACATTTTCTACCCACATCCCACACCACCTTCCCAAATCTTCCCCAACTCCCTTCCCCCCACCCCATCTCCAAACCCACAGACCCCCCCCCAAGGCCACCTCTGGTCCACATTCCCTCCCTGTTGGGGTCAGCGGGAAGAGAAGAGTTTTCGAGCCTCGCCCTCCCAAATATGTAAAATACTCGCCACTGGCCAATGAGCCACCGCTATGTCGGGCACGTAACAGTGAAGGGGCGGGGTTGAGTTTGGGTGGATTTATACCTGGGCAGGTGTGAGACTTTCCACCTGTCGGAGGTATACAGCCTGAGCGAGAGGGCCGTTGACACTGGCACCGACAGACCCCCCAGAGGCTGCAGTTTGACCCACATTAGTTCACCCCGTGACGGGGACAGCGGGGGGGGGGGAGAAGGCCATGAACTGGGAGCCCGCAGCCTTCGGTAACAGCGGTGTGTGTGTGTGAGAGGGGAAGATGCAGACGGAGATAGGGGAACCCGCGTCCCCGAGCTGGTGGAAACTCACCTTCCTCCGCAAGAAGAAGAGCAGCGCGAAGGTGCTGTACGAGATTCCCGGGGAGCGGGGCTGTCCCGACAGTAAGGAGGGTGGCGGTGGGACCGAGAGCCGGGCCAACTCGGAGCTGGAAGCCCGCCTGGAGAAAATCGTGGACAAGAACACCAAAGGCAGGCATGTGAGGGTCTCCAACTCGGGCAGGTTCAAAGAGAAGAAGAAAGTCCGGACCAGTCTGTCCGAAAGCCCCGGCTTCTACAACGATTCAGGCAACAGCGGCGGGGCGCAGTCGTGAACCTCCCGCCGGGATCGATCCCCCAACCACCTTCCCTCCCCCCTCCACCCCAAGCCTTTCCCGGGAGGGCTACAGACCCGGCACCGTCCAGAAACGAGAGGCTTCTCCTGCACTAAATGGAAGAAATTGGTTCCTCTAACTGTGCTCAGGATCGAGCCGTGCCTTCTGATTTTAAAGGGTTCATACCTGCAACCTACTTCCAGGGGTCACTGTTTCCCTCCCCAAATCCCACCGCCCCCACCCACTTTAAAGATGAACCGACTTGGAATCCTCCCCAATTTCAAAAGCATCATGTTTTTTTTAAACTCCGAACAGTTTATCTGCAGGAAAGGAGATTGTGGGTTCTCGGTTTGAGTTTTGGAACAACGCCAGGGTGTGGGGCTCCCCTCGTCGTGAGATTCCCGGAAAGCTGGAGTGTGGAAGGCCTGGAGAGAAAGCGGCTGGGGGTTGCTGGAGCTCGACTCCGGGAGGGACACGCTATCCCACCGGGGTGCGGAGGTTGTAACTGAATATTTCACCCTGACATTGCACTACATTGCGTGTGCGTGAGAAGATTCACCGTTTCTTTTTTTTGGGGACAATAATGAGGATTTGAGGCGATGGGGTGGGGGGCGCACAAGGAGTGACTCTCTTTGAAAAGGAACTAGGAGAAGACTTGCATGTGCAAAAATAACACATTGGATTGTAATTGTTACAGAGATAGTAGGGACTGCCGATGCTGGAGAATCTGCATTTGGTCCGCAGTGAATGTTAGAGAAACTGGGACCCAGCTTTTGTGTGGGAGCTACTGAGTGTACAGTGTAATTGTAGGATTTCGGGGGAAATGCTGAGTGGCAGCTTGTGAACGGGGGCTGGGGCGAGGTTCCGAAGCCCCGTTTTTAAAGCTGATTTATAATTAAATGACCTGAATCGACTATGACTCTGTCAGCTTTTAACAGTTTTAATTGTGTGAAATGCCTTGAGCCATGTGACTTTATTAAAGGTGCCGTATAAATGCAAGTTCTATTCAGTCATAGGCTTCGCGGGTAGAAATCTAATCGAAATTCTCAGATTTGTATGTATACAGGTGAGAGAGAGAATGATTGAGGTGAAGGAGGCTGTACGAGCCGAATGGCCTACTGCCACCGCCCCCCGCCCCGCTCCATGAAACCATGCCTTCTAAGAAGTTTCAAATGGTTGAGAAACAAAAATGTGCTAAATTAAAAACAACAAAATACTTAAGGTGCTAGAAATCTGCAATAAAAATACAAAGTGCTGGAGAAACCCAGCAGCTCTGGCAGAAGCTGTGGAGAGAGGGAAAACCGCTTATGTTTCGGTACCGTTCATAGAACAGATTTTGAAACAGCTCAGAAGAGTCATTACTGGACACAGCATTAACTCTGCTTCTTCCTCCACAGACCAGCAGAATTTCTCCAATTTTATTGAGATCTAGAAAGTTTTATCAAAAAAGTCCTTCCTGGCTGTGAGCACTGAATGATGTCTGGATCGGACAGCTCATCAGGATAAAATGCACAGGAAACATGACCCGGTTTAGATACTCAGTAACAAAACTGGAGCAGGACTTCAGATCAGACCCTTCAGACTCAGATGGTTAAATAAATATCCACATTCATCTCTTTTGCATGGTAGGTTTTTTCTACCATAAATATTGTGTGTTGTTCGAAGGTGTCACGATAGTCACACCTGTGTCTAGTCAGTGAGTTCTGTTGGGCAACACTGAGTTAGCAGATCAGCACAAAATCCAGCAACTTAGTCAAGGTATCACCCCCCATGAGTATTAACATATTCACCTTTGTGGTGTCTGAGACACATGTCCCATAACTTTGTAAAAACGGACAGCCAGCTTATGTGCAAAATTGAGAGGAAGGACATTCACTTTGTAAATTAAAATGAATGTGTCAGTTTGTGACTGAGGCCAATATCTGGCCTTAAATAGAGGCTCAATATTGGAATCCTACAATAAGTTAAATGGTATCACTGCCTTTCGCAGAGTTGGCCTTTCTCTCCAGCTATTTGGGAGCTAAGGCCAGCCAAGGGCAATAGACAGGCCTGTAATTTGGGTGCAATGATAATAGGGTAAATTTGTATCTATATCGCACCTTGTATGACTGTGGGACCAAAATGTTTTCTAGCAAAAATGTTTTGAGGTTCCTCTTCATTTATTAATATTTTGAATTGATTATTAAAGTGATGATGGTTTAATGGTCACCCCCAGAGACTAGCTTTTTTCAAAAAATTGGAGATTTTCTTAATTGAATTTGAATTCCAGTAGGTGCCATGGTGGGATTTGAACTCAATGAGATTCCAGATGTGGGTTGTCGTACTTCTGATTTGAAAAATGAATAATATACATCACCAGCCATGTGACCTCAATATTATTTACAACCATGGTATATTGGTGAACCATACTGGGTCTCTTGTATTTTTCATTGTACAAAACATCAGAGTTTGTGCAATGTATTCGTTTTGGTAACTGAAGGGTGGCAGATCTTTCTATCAAAGATGTGCATTTATTTAAATTTTTTTAATGTTTTTAACACCCTTGTATTTATTTCATTTAGTACAGTCACTGGTTATGGATTTTGTACATTGTACCAACGTGCTCATAGCAAGCTTCCACAAACAGAAGCGCAAATTACTGCATTATCCATTTCAATGATATTGAATGAAGGTTAAATATTGGCCCAGGATACCAAGTAGAGCTCCTGGTCTCTGTCTCTCTGAAGTTGTGTCATGCATTCTTTTCCCATCCACTTGAAAGGGCAGGTGGCATTTCAGTTTAACATACCATCCAAAAGAACCAGGAGTACTTTTTAAGCATTATTTGGTGGGTGTGGATATTGCTGGCGAAGCTGGCATTCATTGACTGTCCCTAATTGTCCTTCAATTGAGTGACTTCCCAACCTCTGAAGAGGGCAATTAAGAGTCAACCACATTGCTGTGGGTCTGGAGTTACATGTAGGCCAGACCAGGGGAGGATGGCAGATTTCCTTCCCTGAAGGATAGTAGTGAGCCAGATGGGTTTTGACAATAAGCACCAATAGTTTCTGGATCACCATTTTGAGACTAGATTTCAATTTGAGATTTATTAATTGGATATAAGTTCCACCAGTTGCTGTGGTGGTCTTTGAACCTATGTTCCCAAAGCGTTAGCCAGGCCCTCTCCATTCATGCTAGTCCAGTGACAATGCCACTACATCACTATCTTCCAGTTCCTCTTGAGAAGGGCAGAACTCATTTCTGCAATGAAATATCAACCTACTGAATGTGTTTGAGCATCTTGAGCAAAACGTTGATCCACAAGCTTCTGAGTTTGGTTAAGTCAATATCCGTAAGCTGGAGCTTCAGCCCTTTGAGTCCACTCCTCCATTCAATGAGATCATGGCTGATTTGATAAGCCTCACCTCCACTTTCTTGCCTGTTTCCTGGAACGATTTTTTGTTTACTGTTTAAAAGTCTGTCCCAGCGCCAAATATACTTAATGACCCAGCCTCACATTTATTGCCTGCAAGGTGTTTCCTATGGAAGGCTTTTGTGGTACAATGGTAGTGTCCCTGTTGCTGAGCTAGGAGACCTGGATTTGAGTCCCACCTGCTCCAGGGGTATGTGATAACAACTCTGAGAAGTTGGTTTGAAAAATTACATTTAAAAAGTGGTGTTTTCTACTTCAAATGTTGTATTGTTCATAAAAATGTTACAATAGCCACATCTGTGTCTAGTCAATGAGTTCTGTTGGGCAACACTGGGTTAGCAGATCAGCACAAAACCCCCAAGCAACTTAGTCAAGGTCCGATATGCAAAATTGCAGTCAAACACATTCACTTTATAAATTAAAATGAAAATTCCTAGATGGGAGTGTCAGTTTGTGACTCAGGCCAATATCTGGTCTTGAGTAGAGGCTCAATATTGGAATTTTACACCAAGACAAATGGTACTGCTGACCTTCAGTGTTGTCCTTTCTTGGAGCAAAGGTCAGCCAAAGACAAGCAGCATTTTTGTAATTTGGGCGTCATAGAAACAGAGGAGATGTGCAGAGTAGAGCAGCTGTCAAACCACAGGGTTATTGACTGCTGAGGTGTGTGTATGAAATTCCTTGGTTGCAGATTGTACCCTTGGAAACACAGCTTATCTGAATTACTCAAACATAATGGTGAGTAAGACAGTGGGGGAGGACTAACTTTGCAGGGGATGTCGGAAGATAAGGGTTAAATACTGTAGTTTTGAGATTCTAACCCATATTCCCAGCAAAATACAATAACTCTACAACAGACAAATGAGGTAATGGAATCATTTTATATCATATCAACATTAACCGTTTTTTAAACACTGTGGTTTGTGTAACAAAACATTGCAATGTAGAACAAGGCTTTGAAGTTCGGTGATGTCCTCTCAGGCATCACAATAGCTAGGCATAGTCATAGGGTCAAAGAGCTGTACAGCATGGAACAGACCCTTCAGTGTAACTCACCCATGCTGACCAGATATCCTAAATTAATCGAACCCCATTTGCCAGCATTTGGCCCGTTTGCCACTAAACCTTTCCTATTCATATACCACTCCAGATGCCTTTTAAATGTTGTAACTGTACCAGCTTCCACCACTTCCCCTGACAGCTCATTCCATTCACACACCACCCTCTGCATGGAAAATGTTGCCCCTCAGGTCTCTTTTAAATCTTTCTCCGACATGTTTAAACCTATGCCCCTCTAGTTTTGGACTCTGCTGTCCTGAGGAAAAGACCTTGCTATTCACCCTATGCATGCCTCTCATGATTTTATAACCTCTATGGTGTCACCCCTCAGCCTCTGACACTCCAGGAAAAATAGCCCCTGCCTATTCATCCTCTCCCTGGCAACTTGCTTGAAATTCTTTTGTTAATCCTTTCAAATTTCTCAATATGCTTCATATAGCAGGGAGACCAGAACTGAACACAGTATTCCAAAAGTAGCCGAACCAACGTCCTGTGCAGCTATATGTTCTGACCAATAAAGGCGAGCACACAAAACACAACCTTCACTATCCTGTCTACCTGCGGTTCTACTTTCAAGGAACAATTACCATGTACCCCCAGTGCTCCTCATTCTGATCATTGTCAGTTTGTAAGTGAGGCTATTTGGGCCTATACGGACTTGATAGCTGGTTTGTTTGTAAATTTTATTGTTGCTAAGTAACAGCCTCTCAATCTGTCTGTGTTGTTCCCAATGTCTAATTAAGCTGCTTTACCATTGCTGGGTCCTTCATCAATACTGTAACTTCCCAAACCAATTTCCCTCTCCCTTCTGAAGATCCTATTGCTTGTCATTGTTCATCCTAACTATGCTCAGTTTCTAGCCAGGTCTGTTATTATTCCCTTTAAGTTGAACTTTATGCCTAACTTGTTGCTTTCACATATTGTTAAAAGGGTCATCTTAACCCTTTTAATCCTCCTTTCAGACTAGAACAGATTCTGGTTTCTTTCTTTAAACTATTATTCATGCGTAGGAGGTGTACTAATCAAAGATCGCTCACAACTCAAACTTTACTGCATGCTTCTATATATTGAAGTCCTGCCTGGTACCTACACTCCCCCTGCCTAATACCCTGCCCAATTGTCCGTCTCATACTGTATGACTTATCTCTTCAAAGCCCTAAATTGCTTAAATATTTCTCCACAGCCTGACTTACCCTTTCCACAAAGGTATTTGTTACCCTTACTTTCTGATGGTTTTGTTGTGCCAGGTTGAGGAAAAATTTGATTCCAGGAGCTTTTATTTTAAATTTACTCCCACAATGTGGGCTTCACTGGGTGGCCAAGAATTTACTGCCTGTTCCTAATCACCCTTCAGAGGGTGGTGCTGAGCTGCCTCCATGAATCATAATTACACTCTGTTTAGAGATAGCAAGAACTGCAGATGCTGGAGACAGAGTCAATACAGTGTGGAGCTGGAGGAACACAGCAGATCATGCAACATCAGAGGAGAAGGAAAGTTGACATTTTAGGTCGGGACCCTTCAGTATAACTGGGATGAAAGGCCCTGACCCGAAATGTCAACTTTCCTGCTCCTCCAGCGCAGTCTGACCTGCTGTGCTACTCCAGTTCCACACTGTATTGGCATAAGCTCAGTGTAAGATCAACACGGCTTTGTGAGGGGCAGGTTATGCCTCACAAACCTTATCGAGTTCTTTGAGGATGTGACTAGAAAAGTTGATGAGGGTCAAGCTGTGGATGTGGTGTGTATGGACTTCAGCAAGGCATTTGATAAGGTTCCCCATGGTAGGCTCATTCAGAAGGTCAGGAGGAATGGGATACAGGGGAACTTAGCTGCTTGGATACAGAATTGGCTGGCCAACAGAAGACAGCGAGTGGTAGTAGAAGGAAAATATTCTGCCTGGAAGTCAGTGGTGAGTGGTGTTCCACAGGGCTCTGTCCTTGGGCCTCTACTGTTTGTAATTTTTATTAATGACTTGGATGAGGGGATTGAAGGATGGGTCAGCAAGTTTGCAAACGACACGAAGGTTGGAGGTGTCGTTGACAGTATAGAGGGCTGTTGTAGGCTGCAGCGGGACATTGACAAGATGCAGAGATGGGCTGAGAGGTGGCAGATGGAGTTCAACCTGGGTAAATGCGAGGTGATGCATTTTGGAAGGTCAAATTTGAAAGCTGAGTACAGGATTAAGGATAGGATTCTTGGCAGTGTGGAGGAACAGAGGGATCTTGGTCTGCAGATACATAGATCCCTTAAAATGGCCACCCAAGTGGACAGGGTTGTTAAGAAAGCATATGGTGTTTTGGATTTCATTAACAGGGGGATTGAGTTTAAGAGTCGTGAGATCTTGTTGTAGCTCTATAAAACTTTGGTTAGACCGCACTTGGAATACTGCGTCCAGTTCTGGTCGCCCCATTATAGGAAAGATGTAGATGCTTTGGAGAGGGTTCAGAGGAGGTTTACCAGGATGCTGCCTGGACTGGAGGGCTTATCTTATGAAGAGAGGTTGACTGAGCTCGGACTCTTTTCATTGGAGAAAAGGACGAGGAGAGGGGACCTAATTGAGGTATACAAGATAATGAGAGGCATAGATAGAGTTGATAGCCAGAGACTATTTCCCAGGGCAGAAATGGCTAACACAGGGGGTCATAGTTTTAAGCTGGTTGGAGGAAAGTATAGAGGGGATGTCAGAGGCAGGTTCTTTACACAGAGAGTCGTGAGAGAATGGAATGCGTTGCCAGCAGCAGTTGTGGAAGCAAGGTCATTGGGGTCATTTAAGAGACTGCTGGACATGCATATGGTCACAGAAATTTGAGGGTGCATACATGAGGATGAATGGTCGGCACAACATTGTGGGCTGAAGGGCCTGTTCTGTGCTGTATTGTTCTATGCTCTATGTTCTATGTTCTTTGGCAGAGAGGTCCACGATTTTAACCCAGTATCTGTGGAGAAATGGAAGTATGGTTTGGAGGGGAATTTGCAGGTGGTGTGTTTCCAGATAACTGCTACTCTGGTCCTTTCAGGTGGTAGATTTGCAAGCTTGAAAGGTAGTGTTGGAAGAATCTTACGAATTATTGCAATGCCCCTTTTGCTGATGCACATTGCTGTCAATGTGTGTCAGTAATGGACAGGGGAATGGGTTCCAATCAAGTGACTTTTGAATGATGTGGAGCTTCTTGAGTATTGTTGGAGATGCACCCATTCTGGCTAGTGGAGAATATTGTATCAAACTTGTGACTTGTGCCTGTGGATAGTGGACAGGTTTTGGGAAATCATGAGGTGAGTTAATCACTGCAGGATTCCTAACTTCTGACCTGCCCTTATAGCCACAGCATTTACATGACTGACCCAGTTCAGTTTCAGTTTATCTGAGAAACTAAGCAAAAAGGTTTGAGAGATAGAAGTACAACATTGCAATGATGTACAACCTTGCCTTAAGCAAAGTTTCTGTTTAGGAACAATTATTCTCCATATGGTGCATCTCTGGAACAGGAGCAGAATAATGAGAGACAACACTTTTTAAAAAATTAATAACTATCCACAAGAGAGGAGGTTGTGGATTGGAGACATTAACAATACTACATGAATATTTTTCAGGAAAGTTAGAAATGGTTGAAAGTAGGACCTCTGCAGGTGAAAATGAACAGGAAGTATTTGATGTCAAAATATTGAATGTATTCAAGAGGTGGCAATTATTAGTGCTTAGGGCAAAGGGGATCAGAAGTTATGGGGAGCAAGCTGTATTAGGCTATTGAGTTGGATGATCAGCCATGATCGTGATGAATAGTGGAGCAAACTCAAAGGGCTGAATAGCCACCTTCTGTTCCTGTCTTCTATGTTAAATAAAATACCTGAGTAATAACAGTTTCTGTTTCTTACCTTGCCCATTAACAGTCCAATCACTTTCATTTGAAAGTGTATATACAGATTTACAAGATATTTGTCACTGTTAATTTTACTTGGGCTCCAACCCCTGATATTCTCTCCTTAAATCTCTCCACTACTTTCTTCCCATTGAAAATGCTCCTCTTAAAACCGATCCCTTTGACCAATACAGTGTTATGAGGCTATGTGTTATTTGTCATTTTAGTCTCTCATATGAAAATCTTCCAAGGTAACTCATAACTTAAGCTATATAAAAGAAAACTAACATTTTATTGTGGAGGTATTTCAGCCCATTAATTTGCTGAATTGAGGTTTTTTAAAAACTAATACTGACATGCTGGATTGTTTCTGACCATTCTCTGAAATCATTTAATCAAATGGATAGTGGTAATCATTGAGCAAGATTGCAAGGCTGAAGTAATTAAAGCAAGGCATAAGGACCATGAATCCCAGAAAGAGAATATACTTTCCAAACTTCTTTCTGAGCAATGTTACAGAAATTTATTTACTGCTTTATTACTGCGATAGTGTTTATTTCAGTGTCACAGTCCAATGACCTGAAAAACGTGTTCAGTTTAAAGGAAGAATCTTTGGTTTCTCCTCTATCAGCTGGCATTTGGGGTTAAAAGTTTGGTCTCAGTAATCGTTTAACCATCCTTTTTGTTTTGCAACTGATGGCAAGATAAAGTAAAATATGATGTTACTTCCTTGCCAGTGTGTGAAGGAATTGTGGTTTAATTTTGCTTTTTGTTTTCTCCTCCCAATGTGTAAAGTCCTAATTCAGTAACTGGGGACCAAGTCTTGGTTATTGTAACACTTGGACTTGTGTTCAACAGGTTTCCATGACCTGTTAACCATTTTTATTTCATAAGAGCAACAAGGATCAGCGCTGGGTCAACTGTTGTTCATTATTTATATAAATGATATGGATGAACGTAGAACATAGAACAGTATAGGCCCTTCTGCCCACGATGGTGTGCCGAACTTTTACTCTATTCCTAAGGCCTATCTAACCTTCACCCCTACCTTATACTATCATCCATATGCCTATCTAATTGCCGCTTAAATGCCCCTAATGAGGCCAACTCCACTACCCTCTCCGGCAATGCACTCCACGCCCTGACCACTCTCTGAGTAAAGAACCTACCTCTGACATCTCCCGATAGCTACCTCCACTCACTTTAAAACTATGTCCCTCGTAATAGCTACCTCCACCCTAGGAAAAAGTCTCTGGCTGTCCACTGTGTATATACCTCTGAACATTTTGTACACCTCTATCAAGTCACCTCTCATCCTTCGTTGTTCTAAAGAGAAAAGCCCTAGCTCTCTCAACCTTTCCTCGTAAGACCTTCCCTCCATTCCAGACAACATCCTGGTAAATCTCCTCTGCACCTTTTCCAACGCTTCCACACCTTTCCTGTAATGAGGTGACCAGAACTGGACGCAATATTCCAGATGTGGCCGAACCAGGCTTTTGTATAGCTGGAGTGTAACTTCACGGCTCTTGAACTCAATCCCTCTATTAATGAAAGCTAACACACCATACTCCTTCTTAACAACTCTACCCACCTGGATAGAAGCTTTCAGGGAGCTGTGGACATGAACCCGAAGATCCCTCTACTCCTCCACACTGCCAAGAATCTATCCATTATTCCTGCATTCTGCTTTCAAATTTGTCCTTCCAAAATGAATCACCTCACATTTTCCAAGGTTAAACTCCATCTGCCACTTCTCAGCCCAGCTGTGCATCCTATCAATGTCCCCTTGTAACCTAGAACAGCCCTCCACACTATCCACAACTTGACCCACCTTTGTATCATCTGCGAATTTACTAAACCACCCATCCACTCCTTCATCCAAATCATATACAAAAATCACAAATAGAAGAGGACCCACAACAGATCCTTGTGGTACACCACTCGTAACTGAGCACCATGTGGAATATTTTCCGTCCGCTACCACCCTTTATCTTCTAAGGGTCAGCCAATTCTGAATCCAATTGGCCACATTTTCCCGTATTCCTGTGCCTCTTTACCTTCTGCATGAGCCTACTTGAATAAAGGAAGTGTCATTAGTAAGTTTGCAGATGACACCAAAATTAGTATTACAGTAGACAGTGAAGGTTATCTGGGTGTAGAATGAGATCTTGATTAGCTGGGCCAGTAAGCCGATGAATGGCAGATGGATTTTAATGCAGATAAATGTGAGGTGTTGCATTTTTGATAGGACAACCCAGGGCGAGACTTGTACAGTTTATAATAGGCCCCTGGGAGTGATGTCAAACAGAGACCGAGGGGGTATGGGTACATAGTTCTTTGAAAGTGGCATCACAGGTAGACTGTGATGAAGTAGGCATTTGGCACGCTTGCCTTCACCAGTCAGGACACTTGAGTACAGGAGTTTGGACATCATGTTACAGCCACACAAGACGTTGGTGAGACCAGATTTGGAATACCATGTAAAATTCCTGTCTTCTCGCTATAGGAAGGATGTTATTAAATGGCAAAGTCCCACCCTTTATAAGGATGTTTCCGGAAGCTGCGACATATGTGCAGGAGGCTGAGGGATGGCCTTTTATGGAGGTTTGTAAAATCATGGACATAGATAAAGGTAAATAGCCAAGGTCTTTTTCCCAGGATAGGTGAATCCAAAACTAGAGAGCATAGGTTTAGGGTTAGAGGGCAAAGATTTAAAAGGGACCTGTGGAGCAACTTTTTGTCACAGGGTGGTACATGTATGGAATGAGCTGCCAGAGGAAGTGGTAGAGGCTGGTACGATCACAACATTTCAAAGACATTTGGACAGGTGCATGGATAGGAAGTTTTAGAGTGATATGGGCCAAATGCAGGCAAATGGGACTATTTGAGTTAAAGAAACATGATCGGCATGGAAGAGTTGGGCTAAAGGGCCTGTTTCTGTGTTGTATGACTCTATGACTCTGAGCCAATTGCAAGTTTAATGTTTCACCCATATCATTATGCCTTAAAAATTTAAACCTTGTAACATGAGCTACTTAATGTTCCTGACAGTAACTGTAGATGGTTACCTAAAGAGTGTGAATTGATACAATTTCTTCATATCATGGTACAGGCTAAAGCTTCATACTACCAACTGTCAATGGGAATAATTTCTGAGATCCCGAGAATACAAACACTGGCTTTAACCCACTGGCCTATACCACTGTGTTCCTGAAACATTTCAACTCAACATGCTGGAAAAAATTTGTTCTGATGCTTACGAGCCTCCTATCTGTTGTTAATTGTTCTATTTGTTAATTTAGGCTTTTCACTGATGCAATGGCTTAAGCTTTTACTTGAACTTGTGGTGGTGTTCCTTTTGTAATCACAGGGTCACTCTCAGTCACATTATATCACATTTGTGAACTATATGTGCATAATTGCTGTGTCAAAATCCGGGAATGACCTCCTCGTCAGCATTTTGGGTGTATCTACACCACACGAACAGCAGTAGTTCAACCATCTGAGTCCTTCAATTAGATTCTGTTTGACAATGTGGTCGCTACACACTGACCAGGGCCATCTCATTCCAATCTGCAGTTTCCAGAGAAAGTCACCAAATTACCCTTCATTTACAATTTGTTAAAACACCTGGAAACGTGCTAAGCTGTATGCAAAGGCAGTTTCTGTGATCTAGGATTAACATGAATTTTATGTGCAATAGTTGCTGTTAATTGATAATATTTCCTCAGCTTGGATTCTGATATTATTGCAGTGAAATTCTGAAGTTCACTTCACAACTGATCAGGGGTCAACAAGCTGATAAAGTACAGACTAATGGGGATTCTCACTCTGCGTAACAGAATTAAGAATTTCTCAGTGAGCTAGACCTCTATAGCTCAGCTGCAGCAGAAGTTCAAAAAAAGAGTAAAATACTGCAGATGCTGGAAATCTGAAAACAAAAACAGAAGATGCTGGAGAAACTTAGCAAGTTTGGCAGCTTTTGTTGAGTGAGAAAGAGTTAACATTTCAACTCCAAAGACTCTCATTCCGGACCAGCTAATGCCAGAGGGTGATAATGGGAACTGCAGATGCTGGAGAATCCAAGATAATGCCAGAGGGTGTTGGGTAAAGCCTGCCTGGTCCAGATTTGTACGGTCAGAAGTGGGGATGAACAATACAACTCATCTGACACTGAAGAGGTCTGTGTCCATGTGCGACAAGACCTAGACATCAAATACAAAATGCTGGAGAAAGTCAGCACGTCTGGAAATATTTGTGGCAGAGAGAAACAGAATTAATGTTTCGAGTCTGTCATAATGTCTTCAGCTCCCAGCATTCTCTGTTTTTGTTTCAGATTTCCAACCTCTACAGCATTTTGCCTTTAGACCTGGACAATGCTCAGGTTTAGGTTGATAAGCCACAACACTTAACATTCATGTCACTTAGGTGCTGGTGATAACCATTTCGAACAAGTGATAGTCTAACTGTTGCCCATCCATGTTCAATGGTAACACATCACTGAACCCCCAACCAGTAATAACTCTGAGAGTTACGATTGACCAGAAACTGAACTCGATGGCTCTATATAAACACTCTGCCTGGGAATCCTGCAGTGTGTAACTCATCCTATCTTCCAAAGCCTTTTGACCATCTGTAAGGCAAACACAAGTGTGATGGAATACTTTTTACTTTCCTGGATGAATTTAATTTTTACAACACTCAAGAAGTTCACTACCATCAAGCACCTTCACAATTAATTCCTTTCCTCACTGATGTACAATGGCAGCTGTGTATCATTTACAAGATACATTGCACTAACTCTCAAAGGCTTGTTTATCAATACCTTTTAAACCTATGACCACTTCCATCGAGAAGGTCAAGGACAACAGATGCATGGAAACACCATGCCCTGCAAGTTACCCTCAAGCCATTCACTATCCTGACTTGGAAATGTGTCACTGTTCCCACAGTATCAATGAGTCAAAATCCTGAAATTCCCTTCCTAAGGGTATTGTGGATCTACTCACAGTATGTGGACTGCAGTTGTTCAAAGAGGCAGCTTACAAACACCTTCTCAAGGGTAACCAGCGACAGGCAATAAATATTGGCTTTGTGAGATACATTGGCTTCACATGAATGTATTCAAGAGAAAGCTACGATAGCTGGTTCCTGTCACAACAGAGCAGTGTTCTATCTCACCGCTTGTCATAAAATCATCAAGCAGGGAAAACTGGCCTTTCAATCCAAACAGTCCATGTTGAACATAATCCTAAACTAAACTAGTCTTACCTGCTTGATCATGGCCCACATCCCTCCAAGCCTTTCCTATTCATGTGCTTATCCAAACATCTTTTAAATGTTGTAATTGTACCCACATCCACCACTTCCTCAGGGAGTTCACTCCACACATGAATCACTCAACTGTGTAAAAGATTTGTCCCTCGTGTCTTTTTAAAATTTCTCTGCTCTCACCTTAAAAATGTGTCCCCTAGTCTAGAAATCCCCCATCCTAGGGAAAAGACAATTACCATTAACTCTGTCAGTACCTCTCCATTATTGCCAAGGGACTGAGCAATGAAGGCAAGTGTGTTAAACGTCTTATTAACCACCCTGTCTGCATGTGGCACAACTTCAAAGAATGATGTGCCTGCACCCCTAGATGGGCAAGTCCTGTGTGGAAATGCAGATCAGAGATCGTGGGAACCACACATTCCCATCTGTTCTGTTCAATCCCTTCCTGATTGTGAATATTTATATGAAGATCGAGTAGCAGGCACTTCATGCAGCCGTGCTCAGCTGCACCTCCCTGCAATTTAGGCAGATTCAACACTTACTTTTACTGACAGGGGAGGAGCAGAATCCCCAACCCCAACTCTCACCAGCAACCATTCCCCTCAAACTACACATCCTTCCCAGGGCATGGGGCGTAGAGCCTGAGGCCCAGGCAAGAGGAGGGTCAGCTTTCCCAGAATGTCTGTGCACCAGTACCTTGCTTTGCAGATCATTACTGACATCTGTAGTCTCCTCAATAACAGCACTTTCCCTGTGAAGTTGGCATGAGCCTACTGCCAGCAGCCAGCAAAATGCCTGACACTGGAGGGCACACACACACAGGTGTAGGCCATTCAGCCCCTTCGAACCCGGCTCCACCATTGAATGAGATCACCCAATAATCTTTAATCCTTTTGTTATTAACAACCCAGCTAGTTGTGCCTTAAATATGTTTTAAGATTCTGCACGCCATCCTCAAGCCTTTGCCTTTAATGTGTGCCGTTTTCTCTGTGAGAGAATTACGTCAAATTCTATACAGACTCACGTATAAACAGAGATAATGGGAACTGCAGATGCTGAAGAATCCAAGATAACAAAGTGTGGAGCTGGATGAACACAAGGAGGTGGGATGAGGTTGGTAGGTGGGAAATGGAGGTGTGGCTTGAGGTGGGAGGAGGGGATAGGTGAGAGGAAGAACAGGTTAGGGAGGCAGGGACGAGCTGGGCTGGTTTTGGGATGCGATGGGGGAAGGGGAGATTTTGAAGCTTGTGAAGTCCACATTGATACTTTTGGGCTGCAGGGTTCCCAAGCGGAATATGAGTTTCTGTTCCTGCAACCTTCGGGTGGCAGCATTATGGCACTGCAGCAGGCCCAGGATGGACATGTCGTCTAAGGAATGGGAGGGGGAGTTAAAATGGTTCGTGACTGGGAGGTGCGGTTGTTTATTGCGAACTGAGCGGAGGTGTTTTTTCCATCCCCATTTTTCCATCCCCACCCTTGTCTGCCTTCCGGAGAGACCACTCTTTCTGTGACTCCCTTGTCCGCTCCACACTCCCCTCCAACCCCACCACACCCAGCACCTTCCCCTGCAACCGCAGGAAGTGCTACACTTGCCCCCACATCTCCTCCCTCACTCCCATCCCAGGCCCCAAGATGACTTTCCATATCAAGCAGATGTTCATCTGCCAATGTGGTATACTGTATCCACTGTACCCGGTGTGGCTTCCTCTACATTGGGGAAACCAAGCGGAGGCTTGGGGACCGCTTTGCAGAACACCTCCGCTCGGTTCGCAATAAACAATTGCACCTCCCAGTCGCAAACCATTTTAACTCCCCCTCCCATTCCTCAGACAACATGTCCCTTCTGTGCCTCCTGCAGTGCCACAACGGTGCCACCCCAATGTTGCAGGAACAGCAACTCATATTCCTCTTGGGAACCCTGCAGCCCAATGGTAGCAATGTGGACTTCTCCCTCCTCCCACCTCAAGCCGCACCCCCATTTCCTACCTACTAACCTCATCCCACCTCCTTGACCTGTCCGTCCTCCCTGGACTGACCTATCCCCTCCCCACCTCCTCACCTATACTCTCCTCTCCACCTATCTTCTCCTCTATCCATCTTCGGTCCGCCTCCTCCTCTCTCCATATTTATTCCAGTTCCATCTCCCGATCCCCCTCTCTGATGAAGGGTCTAGGCCAGGAATGTCAGCTTTTGTGCTCCTAAGATGCTACTTGTCCTGCTGTGTTCATCCAGCTCCACACTTTGTTCATTTACAAACAGAGGTCGCTGCCATTAAATCCCCACATTAAAGCCTCACTAATGTTATTTGACAGGGAAATGGTGAGAATTTTGCATTTACAGTCAGGTGGTGTTCGCTTATTGAGCCAATTGAGAGAGCTGACTATTTCCCATACTAGTGCCCGGGTTTAGTTAACAGAACACCTCTGAGAATCAGCCTGTGAACCAAACCAGAAATTGAAGACAGACTTGACATGCAGCAAGCAAACCAAACACAGGTCCCTTTCATTCCTTCATCACAAAGAAACCGCATCCCAGTTTCTTCCTGATGTTCTGTTTTGGTTTCTGTGAAACCTTCCATCACCCAACTACATTAGAGAGAATCATTGGGCTGGAGTATAATGATGTTGTGGCAACATGTCTCCCACTCATTAAATGCTCCAGAAAAAATGCAGATGTGTCCTTCAGTGTTGCTCAGTGGTTAGTGCTTGTGCATCTGAGTCATGTCGGATCAATTCCCACCCCAGTCTGAAGAACATAGAGTGACTGGATTACTCAAGTTAGCAGAGGCAGCCTTGAATGTATTAGAGATGATTTCTTGGAATAGTATGCTGTGGAACTAATCAAAGAACAGGCTATTCTGGATTTAGTATTGTATAATATGTCATACTCTCCTAGTAAAGAATCCTGTAGGAGATATCCTAAATTAATCTGGTCCCATTTGCCCGCATTTGGCCCATATACCTTCTAAACCCTTCCTTTTAAATATTGTAATTGTACCACCTCCACCACTTCCTCTGGCAGCTCGCTCCATACATGCACCATCCTCTGCATGAAAAAAAGTTGCCCCTTTGTTCCCTTTTAAACACTTCTCCTAAAACCTTTCTCCTTAAACTTATGCTCTCTAGTTTTGGACTCCCCTACCCTGGGGAAAAAACCTGGGCTATTTACCGTAGCCATGCCCCTCATGATTTTAGAAACTTCTGTAAGGTCACCCCTCAGCCTCTGCTGCTGCAGCACAAATAACCCCAGGCTATTCAGCCCCTCCCTGTAGCTCAAACCCTCCAGCCCTGGCCAACATCCTTGTAAATCTTTTCTGCATCTTTTCAAGTTTCAGAGCATTAATTGGACAGTGAGAAACTGGAGTCCCACACTAGTATTATAGAGTTGAACAAAGATAATTACAGAGGCATGAGGACAAACTTAACTGAGAAGGAATTTAAAGAATATTGGGAGTGACTCAAGAGTCTGGGGTTGAGGCTTTAATTAAGTCAGCCATGACCACTGAATGACAGAGTAGGCTCAAGAGGTCAAATGGCCCACTCCTGATGCTATTTCAATGTTTCAGTTTTACTGGGTCATCATACAGTCCCTTACAACGAACTGTTCTGACTTCCTTATCTGTGGTGTGTTTGGTGTTAAATTGTTCATTGTCCCTCCCCTGCAGTAGCTGGTGAGTAAATGAAACCAAAGAGAGATGCAGGAGAATCTGTGATTGTGGATCAGGCGTGGGAAGAATGCAGAAGGAACTTCTTAAGAGATTATCATCTTCATTAACATCAGGTGCAGGAGTAACACAATTAGCAAAAGCTTTGAGCTGAGTTTCTGAATGACAGAGTGATCTAGAATCTAAATGCAAACATAAATTATAACTTTACAATATCACCACCACTTAAAGGATGGATTTTAAAAGCGGAGGGTCTTATCACAACATCATTGATCAAAGCAAATTATTGGAAATCGTCAATAAAGACAGAAAATACATGATCTACTCAGCAGGTCTGACAGCATCTGTCAGAGTAGAGAAAAAGTGAATGTTTCAAATCAATAACCTGTCAATGGAATGTGCCCTGATTGGTTCCAGAATGTTCTGTTTTTATTTGACAATAATCAGTCTCTGCCTTTGCTGATTTTTTTGTTTTCATTTCTCAGGAAGTTGGTGTCCCTGGCAAAGCTGGCATTCGATACATATTCCAAGATACCCAGTCCCTTCAACGGCAATTAAGAGTCAACCACATTGCTGTGGGCCTGGTGTCCCATGTAGGTCAGATTAGACAAGGACAGCAGATTTCCAT
Source organism: Stegostoma tigrinum (assembly GCF_030684315.1). Taxonomy (NCBI): domain Eukaryota; kingdom Metazoa; phylum Chordata; class Chondrichthyes; order Orectolobiformes; family Stegostomatidae; genus Stegostoma; species Stegostoma tigrinum. The sequence goes on along the minus strand of NC_081384.1, from coordinate 2,997,721 downwards.
CCCTAAAGGACATTAATGAATTGGGTGGCTCTACATGATATCAACATGGTTACGTGGCCACCATTAAGCTAGCTTTTTATTTCAAGTCTTTTAAATTGAACTTAAATTTGATTACCTTCCCCCTTGTGATTCAAAACCAAATCCTCACAACATTAACCTGGGTTGCTGGGTTATTAGTCAAGTGATATTACCACTCTCCCTTTGCTGGTGAAATAGATGGAGTAAGCAGAAAGGTGGAGTCGGGGCCCAAAGAAAGCAAGTAAGTTAGGCAGACAAAGGGATAGTTGATAGCAAGCCAGGGAAGACGAACTGCTAATGATGGGAGCTATGAGTGACTGTGCCGAAATCAGCCCATGGTATGACAGGGCCTGGCAATCAGGGTTTGGGGTAAAGGACATGGAAAATGATGTTCAGGCCCTAAAATTATTGAACTGGATATTGAGTTCCAAAGGCTGCAGGGTCCCCAAGCAGAAAATGAGATGCTGTTCTTCCAGGATAACAAAGTGTGAAGCTGGATGAACACAGCAGGCCACGCATCGTCTTAGGAGCAAAAAGCTGATGTTTCGGGCCTAGACCCTTCATCGGAGAGCTCTCTGATGAAGGATCTAGACCCGAAACGTCAGCTTTTGTGCTCCTAAGATGCTGCTTGGCCTGCTGTGTTCATCCAGCTTCACACTTTGTTATCTTGGATTCTCCAGCATTTGCAGTTCCCATTATCTCTGCTGTTCTTCCAGCTTGTGCTCAGCTTCACTGGAGCACTGCAACAAGGCTGAGGCAGAGACATTGGCCAGGGAATACAGTGGTGTGT